>NC_133940.1:24074802-24377832 GCF_031877795.1 Strix aluco | reverse complement strand
TTCAGATATAGAAACCACATGTGGGCAACACATGATTCTTTGCAGCCACTTCAAATTTGAAGAATAAAACCTCTTCATAAAAACCTGTGAAATAATTTGAATATTGCCTTTCTGCAAATGCAAAGTTTTCAAAATGAACAAAACACCTGAAAATGAGCACTATCTCCCTTTGAAAGTATTTATCCTCCAAAGAAAAATCATCCTCAGAGTAACATAGAAGACAACTAGTGCTAAACTTTAGAGATGGAGAACTGTGATCACTTATGGAGATTATGGAAGAAACTCAAAAGACAGTTTTTCAGTCTTTGTGTATTCCTTATGCCTCAGATTATGTTTATTCAGAAACCTCTCTCAAGAAAGTCACCCACAGGAAAGAGCTCCCATCAGAGAACACGATTAGAAGTACTCCATGATCTGCATTCTCATGTAGATTTGGATTTGCACTTACCACTTTTCCTTTACCAGCTTGGAAAGTATTGGCTTTCATAGCTAGTCTTCTCTTTGAAATCTCTGGAGTTCTCCAGACAACTTTAACATCCCAATCTCCTCCAAGAAGTATTCTATTCTCTCATTCAACAGATTATTGGGCACTCCCCTAATTACAAAAAAAAAAAAAAAAAAAGTGGTTTCACCGGCTGAATTATGTACGTATGTCCTTGTTAGACTAAGACTCATCCTCACCAATTAACCCCTTGTCTCATTAAGATGTTGCTCCCTCCTCCCTTCCCTGGCCCATTTACTACTGTTTGGCATGTTTTACTGGACCTTGTGTTCTCTTATCAGTTTAAATGTTCAAGACATACATGAAATGTGTGCTTAATTATATATACACACACATCATTACTGGCTCCGAACTGAGGAAAGACATGATAGCAGTTACCCACTTAGGCTGCCTGACTGTATAGTTCTTGTAGCATTAAGGGATATTTAAAGAAACCAACTCACATTTACTTCTGCCAAATCATAAGCCTGTAAGTCCACAAACCCCATGACAAACTACTACATTTGTGGCATATGGCTGCTTTTTTTGACAGAATGTGTTCAGATCTATTCAGCCACTCAATGAATTCTCCCCTCATAGTGCACAGATTGTAATTATTTGATGGCCTCATATTCTACATCAAATATACCATAACTGCTGACTAAAATAACCAACTCCAAAAGATTTTCATCTTATTTTAAGAATATATACACACACACACCACATATACAGTATAACAGACCGTTGGTAATATGCTTAAAAGAGTTTCAATCACAGTAATTAATAACAAATAAACAGTACAGTTATATGCCTACGGAAGTCATAACATCCCTGCATACAGACAGATGAACCATTGCATTGAAGTCCCTTCAGCAGGCACAGGAAGTTTTCAAACTAATTGCCCTTCAGTCATTACAAGATTGCTTTTATTTTAATGGATGCTGGTGTGTGAAGGAGAATGTAGAACCAAATTTTATTTCTGAAATGTCTGCATCAATAAAGGTGCCTAATTAAGGTATTCATTAAACTATACAAAGTTAACTTAACAGGAAAAATCTAGAGAGTACTATTACATTTCCCCATTAAACTAATTTAATTTGGTTATAACGCAAATTCTAATAAGATGATATTATTAACTAGTTCAATTTCAAAATGTCTTATCATGTTTATTTTTATTATGTTACTAAGCAGAGTAGCAATTGACTTAATTTATTTTATTAAATAACATTTCTCAATCCGTTTAAAAAGGGACAATGGCCTATTTCTTTCCTTAGGCCGTTAGTGTGCTGCCATTTTAAACATTACACTATAGTTAATGTTTTCACCAATTTCAAAGACTAGCCTCCAAAACTATGTATACTTTTTTTACTTAAATGAGTCATTCAGTCTGCAGTTGTATTATTTGTGAGTGTTAATATCTGTTGTCACTTATGAATAGGGAAAAGATCTGCATTTCAGTTGGTCACCTGTTCAGGTGGTTATTTTTTTTTCTTTCTTTCAGCTTTCACAAATAGACAACACAGAGATTTCCATTATGATTTAAAATCTTTATTGATGAAAACCTATAAAACTATATATAATATTCTTCCAAAATGGAAACAGAAGTTTCCTTCATAACCAATCAAGGTACATTCTGACTTTCTTCTGTGATGTTATACTCAGAAAATGTAGTATGTAAGGTTCCAGCGGCAAATTCACAACATCCTTGTTTAAAATCTGGACCTAGTTTTTTAGTATAAGAAGGTCATATAAAGTTATGCACAGCTTGCGTGTCCTGGGGTTTCAGGGCTGCTGCATTTAAGCCCAGGGGTCCTCAACATGTACTGTGTGTACGACCAACGGTGTACAAAGCAGCATTAAGAACACTGACCCATGCAAACACATCATTTTCAGTGACGGGAAGGAACTAGGACATCACCACAACCGTTGCCCCTTCCGTTATCTAGTAAAGGGGTTTTTCACCTTGTCTGATCACTCTGGAGCAGGAGCCTAATACTGAGATCAAAAGAACGAACAGACAGAAAGTTGTAATCCCTGCAAACTGTACAAAATGAGTCCTGAATGTGCCTCTGTACCCTGGCAGTGTTATCACCTCTGATACCTCCCCCTTTCTTCTCCTATTAGTATTAGCATATTCTACTATGACTTCACCTGCAGTTTTTTCCTCACACATCAGCTCTCTGAGAGCAAACTCTGCATGGAGAAGCTTCATCATGTTCTCTGTACTTGACCTCACCCAATCTGCTAAATACTGATCTATTTAACACAGTATATGCATTAGAAAAATCAATACTGACAAAATTTTGAAGTCCAATCTATTGATATGGTTCAAAACCCAGAATTTTAGCAAGAAGGTTATTCAGTGTCAAACTAGGACATAAGCTAGTGAAAAACAAGATACTTCTGTCAGTAATGGACAAGTCATTTTCCTCCCAAGACCTTAATCAAGCAAACAAATAACGACCTTTCTATTAGCTAATACAACATAAAGGTGCATTTCTGATTGAAAAGTAAAATAAACATAATATAAATAAGTACATAAAAATTAATATTTGCATAAGCCAAGGTTGTCCACTATTCCTACATTTCTTTTTAGTTCAGTACAGAAGATCTAAAAACGAAACATTTTGGTCACAGAGGTCATATCAGTTTAAAAGCTTCCATCTGCTCTGCCACATTGATTTTCTAATGCACATAACATGTTAAAATGAATATAGTCAATAGTTC
This sequence comes from Strix aluco, assembly GCF_031877795.1. Taxonomy (NCBI): domain Eukaryota; kingdom Metazoa; phylum Chordata; class Aves; order Strigiformes; family Strigidae; genus Strix; species Strix aluco. The sequence goes on along the minus strand of NC_133940.1, from coordinate 24,374,624 downwards.
AGCAGACCAGACAAATCAGAGGCCAGAAATGTTGCAAAGATTATCTAGATGCTTTAGCAATCACAAGTATGGCCTAATGTCAGGAGATTAAAGGGATTTAATGTTATATCAAGGGATTAAGTTTTATACTTTATTACTAGTAAAGTTAAACACTTCATAACTAATTATAAGCAGTGGAATATGCCAGGCAATACATAAAACTAAAACCAGTAATTTTGAGGAAAATGGTATTTTAAATTGGAAAGTGTGAATCAACAATTAAAAACTTGGGAAGCCTCACCTGCACCTCCTCTAATGTTGCAGACAAAGAGGAAAAACGCTAATGTGAATGGTAAAGAGAACAGCACAAGATCTCACCCAACTTGTAACAAAACTCAGAATTCTGTTCAACGAGTCAGGCATGGCATTTCTTGATAATCTAGTACATTTACTGTGGCTCACGCAGTACACCTATTATTTATGGTCAGAGTTTAATTTCTAAAGAAAAAATCTGAAAAGCCAACATTATGAACTTTTTCGAGCACAAGTCTTAAAAATCACATTCTGCTGCTACAAAACTAATTGATAATTTTAAATCTCAATAAAAATGTTACTTATGACTTTGTTTGCTTGTTCATTTTAAGGGAAAAGGCTTCCAGGGTCAGCGTTTGTCTGGCATTCAGATACGAAGCTTTAGCACACCCTCCTCTGAGAGCAAATGTTGACTTCAACAGGCTTTATCAGCCTGACTGCATAAACAATCGTCACAGCTTATTTGCACATAAAAGCTGGAATAGGAGATTTCATAGTAGTATTTATTATGAATTTAGTTTTGCAGCTGTGAGAAACAGTTGAGAATTTCGCCCCCCCCCCATGGATGTTATACTTTTTACGTGTCTTTCCCCTACTGCTACCTAACTCAGGCAAATATTATGATGTAAAACACACTTTTCTGAAATAGTGGTTACCTGATTACACAAACTTCTTCTCATACTCTTCTTTAGGCAAAGACTCCAAAACAGCAATATAATACCACAACCTATAAAACAAACACTGAAGTGTTTGGAGATGATGGAGTTCTGTAGTTTCGGAGACTCTGTCCATTTAAAAATGCAATTCTTTGAGCATATGGTCCAAAGTCCTAATTTTGGAAGGAGTAGTCTGGGTTCCTTTCAGCTGAAAGATGCTTTAAACTTCAGAAAACCTGAATCTGGTTTTGCTATTAACTCTCATAATATATGATGACTCCTACAGTACCTTCCTGCATTTCTCCTCATGTATCAATGTATGAAAGAATAATGAGAGAAATTTGCTTGTTGATGTATTCATCTAATAGTTCATTATCATCAGGGGTCAAAATACTAATCACCCTCATGTATTAGGGAAAGAAAAAAACACTAGTAACACAAAGTAAATGCTAGTAATTAGTGACAGAAAGACAAAGTACCTGGATATACAGTGAAACAATCTCTTGTTCCACTGAGACACATGTGTAAGTATCATAAACTAGTGCCTAGTTACTGAATTTAGAATGAAGCGCATCAGTGATATTAACTTTAAAATTAGAAGTATAATTAACTGAGAGAGGCTTATGTTATATATCGGATGGCTGCGTATATCTGCAGTTCAAACATTTGTCTTAGTACTTCAAGGCAATATTTCTAAACTCTCTTCTACTGCTCTGGCTTGTTATATATACTGATGCTGTGGTCACTGCAGATCCAGCTCATTTGTTTCAGCTTCCTTCCTCAAGAGACAAGCGGATCCAGAATTTGAATTTACTTCAGAACTTGGCATTATGTATCTGAATACATATGGTGAATAAATTGCTATTGTACTCTGTTGTTGTTGAACAAATACACGGACAACTGTTCACCTCTGTGTACTGCATGAGGACAACTTGTTTTTAATGATCTCTGTAAGATCAAGGCTCCAATTAGTTTCACTGATGCAATCTACATGCTCATTTCCAGGAGTGGTGGAGTGAAAAAAATTTGCTCACAAAAATTCACTTCTGTGAGCCAGTGATGGACAACACCCATCTATCACAGTACTAGGTATTTACAACCTTAGAAACAAATGGTAAAGTCTATAAAATACGAAGTGCTGGTAAACTTTAAGGGTCGATTGCTGCAAATGCTGATTTACTGCCACAGAGGGCAAATTCAACATAGAATATAATTCATTAAGCAAAAAGGCTATATGAATGTCAACTTTCCAAAACACACAGATACAGCCAAAAAAATGGAACCACTAATATATCTTAAAGGTTACAGAAGTATCGGTTCTACCTTGATCCCCACTCTGAACTCTCAGTAACACCAGCAGGACTGGCAGAGGTGCCCATTTACACCCCACAGACTCTGCACCTGTATAAGCAATCGACATGATCTGGAAAAGAGGAGGGGTAAGGGATTGTCTGGAGGATAGGGAAGAAGAAACTGGTTATTATGTAATGAAGAAGTAGTAGTAGTAATAATAATAATAGCACTTCTCTACACTTCCTTAGAAATTTTGCTTAATTGAATGCTGTAGATCTAATCCTGATTCTGGAGATACTGCTGTAACTCCAACATTTTTATTTGGCATAATATAAATGCAGTTTACACAAGAACCAGTTTCAGTGTGTTTTCAAAGGTTGTTTAATGTCTGCACTATTCTCTTATATACGAGTGCTCCATTCTACAAGGCCAGTAAATGTCTTGGTGAGTCATGCTGGTGTAAGCTGCTTGGCAATTCCAGTTTCTTCCTGAAGTACTGGATACAATACATTTTAATATTCAGTTGGGTTTTTGCCTACAAAGTATCTACCATCTACAGAGTTGCTGTATTTTTTCTAAGTACTTAATCTCAAAGTGAAAAGCAGCCCAAAGAAATGGCTCTGCTTGTAACAGAAAAGAAATGATCAAAACATCTAATCTTTCCCTCAGCATTCTCCCTAGAATTTTGCCCTGCCTTTATAAGTATTGGGGAAAAGTACTTGGAACTACTAACAGCACAGAAAAGATTTTTTGTTGTTGACAGAGCTGTCAAGATTTCTCAATAAAAAAAAAAAATGAAAGGAAATAATTTTATCAAAACAAAAAGTATCTTAATGAAGCTATCCACACTGGAAACTCACTTCTTACCCTTTAGTGAATAATTTGTTATGGAGACTTCATGCTCCTGTCTTCTAATTGACACATTTTTTTTTATATCCGGAGTGTTTTTCTCCTTCTTTGAATATATCCTGTCAGGCAGGACTTACATACAAAACAAAATTAATTTGGTTGAATCTCTAATTTGATTCTGTTGATTAAAAAAAAAATTCTGTCAAATGATTCAAACCATTCTGTCAACAAAACATCCCTGACTACTTTCAGTTCTTTTCTACAGATGCAATTCAGAAAAGAATATCTTTTCTTCAAAATTAATTCATAATTTTAAAAAGTATATAGTTCAGGAGCCTCATCTCTTGAAGTGTTGATTGTCTTTGTTAACACCTTCAAACTGCTCTGAAGGCAGAAATGTGAGGGAAGTTGTTCATTTTGCAGATTTATATTCTAAGACATCACACGCATTACCATTTGCTCTGTCACACACTGTCTCTTAGTCTATTTCCAGCATTTCTAACTTTTATTACTATATATCCTAAAAAAGGGTTTATCAGACAAAACAGACTCTGGTTATTTACTGGTAACATTAAAATAAAAAGCCAGATTTATAAACGAGAGATAAAATTCTCTTCCTGATTTTTGTAAGAACTCAGCATTCTTGTAAAATTTCATAGGCACCCGTTAGCTTCTCTCAAATCGTTGTTCAAGAGAATTAGCTTTGGGCAAAGCAACAATTCTTTGGTATTTTACTATGATAAAATAATTTTACAGAAATACACTTGCAACTTATTTTGTGGAAACACAATTTTTTTTTTTTCACTTTGACTTCTATTTCTGCATCAGGAATTCATATTTAAGATAGAAAATGATAGCCAGGATCAATATTGTGGTCATTTCACAAAGCCTGACTGTATTATGGACATAACACTTTTGCTTCCTATAGAAGAGTCTGAAAAATGAATTAAATTCACACCCACTTATACACAGCTATGGTGTCTCTTCAACACACTTATTCAGTGACACTTTTCAATTTTTAATTATTTTTTTTTATGGTAAGGGGATAATTTTGAAGGAAATATAAAAATGAAAACTGATTGCAGAGTACATTGAAAATCTTTGCAAGCAACATTTGTAAGGGCTCCAACATTATTTTTGAACTTTATTTATGTCTACAGGTTTGGTTTTTTTTTTTGGCACAAACATAAGTATATAGGATGTGTATGTACCTTATGTAGTTTTTAAAATTATTGTTCAGTTGTTAGAATTACAGCTTAATGCCCTGCTATTTTTTTACTGTTCCTTTTTGAGCTTAAAGTATAGCAGATATAGCTAAATTCTTGCACTGAAAGGACTACCTATTACCCTCCAATAGCAATTAAACTCTTAAATTAAAGATGTGCAGTCAATTCTCATTGACAGGTATTATTTTTCTTGTTTAAGTTCAAAAGGCCCTTCTACACAGTCTAATGAGATCACCTACACCTGTGTGCACATACACAATAGTATAGCACCACAAACTTATCAGCACAGAGCTTAGATTGTCAAATAATTCTCAAATTCCAAAGTCATGTACAAGGAATGAAAGAGTGTCTTCAATCAAGGGCATCATGGTCTCTATACCTATTTACAATATGGACTCTATACATCATATTATTGACAAAAAAATATATTTTTTTAAACGTTTGGCTTTTTTGGTTTTAATTTGTTGTTGTTGTTATAGTTCCTAAATGAATAGAATCACAAGTGCCATGGATTTCAATGAGGCTTCCATTCATAAGTCTGTAGACTTATGGAATGCAACTGCCTATGAAAACTACGTATGTTAGAAATTTCACATTCCTGTAACGCTAGTTTCTGTCAGCACAATGAATCCTTCAATAAAAAAACCCTGCAAACAAGAGTCAAGAGAGAAAAAAATAGAGCTACTGAGCTAACAGTGCTACATAAATCAAAGTAGTTCTAATAAATTCAGTGAAGCAAAGCCAACTCAGAGAAGGTAAAGATCTGTCCAAATATATTGAACAAATCAATCAAAATTGAGTGTCATTGTTTTCTTAAATATCATAATAATATGATTTTAAGATCAGCTGATCTATGCACTTAATTAATTTAGCTATATCTCAGCATAGCACAAAACATGTTTTCATTGGGAAAAAAGGACAACTCTATTGATCATGAGATGGTAAGATATTGCTAGTTTGACACTTCAGAATTCTGAAGGACAGTCTATATTCTCCTTGTTTCACAAAATAAAGATCTCTCACACAACTCAGAAGTTTTCTTCAGGGCTTCATCAAATCCCTAGATCCCCATAGGGTTCTACATATTACCAGCAGATATTAAGGCTCAGAAGAGGTACATGCACACCACTTCACAAAAAGCCCATTCACTTTTATGTTCTGTTTCAAGGCGAAATAATGGAAAATAAATGCTGCACGAAAGACAGTTGTGCTGTCCTCTTTATCCTCATCAGAACTTAGACAATGTTACATGGGAAATCTGTCAGAAACTCTCTAAGGTGGGATTGTGGATAAAGTCTTACATAATTAAACCATCCTCTGCTTCTGGCCTACTTCTGAGAAGTTCAATCATTGTTGTAAAATTGTCTATAACATTACAGGTTCAAGGTAACAAAAACAGAAACAGTGTGATATTTCTTTCACCTTTATATCTTTTTATTTCAGGATTCCTTTGGAAATTTTCTCACTGCTTTAAAACATAACAAATCTAGAATTATTTGGTCAACAGTAACTGTTGCCGTTTTCACATCTTTTCTCAATTTATCAAAACATTCTCCAAGAACATGTTAAAAGTATTTCTTATTTTTATCAGGCTTAGAGTTCTTTATTTTGTCTCTTTTCCCATATTTTGACTATCATCATCACTAACTACATTAATAATGTATCATCAGACATTACGTAATTTGCCATATTCAGTAAATTTAGTGCTATGGCTGTGCTGTAAGTCACTTGCACAACAGCCACATTTATAACTGTGACACTTCACTCACAGACCAAGGACTACACTCATGAGAATTTATACTCATACCTTCAAATGGCTACAACTGAAAGATAAGGGATCAAAAATGGCAAACATTTAAAAAGATTCACGAAATACCAGTCAAGATTTTTCTTATTTCTTGAATTTATTGTTTGAAGCTTATTTTTCTCTCAATTCTGGGATGCAGAGAAGGGCAAGAAAAATTCACCTCTACTCCTGTGGAAAACTTCATGCACTAACCAAAACACCTTCAAGGGCTATGGCAGAGTTCAAAAGCCAGAAGTGTAGCTCAAAGAAATATCATCGGGTTTACAACTTCAGACTTCGTGACCAGAACACGTTAACCTGACATAGTAGATGATCTCACTGGTAAGAGACTGAACCCATTTATAAGCAAAAAAACTGTCACGGGGAGGGTGGTGGGATAAGATATAAAGAGTCTTCATTTACCATACAACCAAAATTATTTATATTCACTGAATTGTGGGAATATAAGTATTTAAATAAAGTGGTGGAAAAAACAGACACCAGAATTTTGATTTTCCAAGACCCTGAAACTTCAGGCATCATTTATTTTTTTCAAGTTGGGCTTGAAACACCCATCAAGTATTATCACTGTATCACAGAAGATGGAGAAAGAACTAGGGTTTTCCATATATTTACAACAGTTTAAATACCCAGGTATCAAGTCTGTTTATTAAAAAAGCACTTAAAGTAAAAAAAAATAAATACAGGAAAAGCAATGAGGTAGAAAGGAAGGAAACTTAAGAGAAACATTAAGTTCATTTTACAATATATCAAATCTTTACTTACTATAATGATTATTTGGATCTAACTCTAAGTCACTTTTTAATCCAGAATACCAGAACCATACAATTTAATATAATTTCTAATCATACAGTGACTTTGCATCATACGTAGCAAGATATTTCATGCTCTGTAGAGTAAAAAATGTAGGTCAGGACCCACAGGCTATAGTCTAGCTATGCTGCTGTGAGTTTAACATATTACTCTGGGGAAAATAATAAAACAATTTAATTTCACAGACAAGCCAATGATCTTCAAACATTCCGATTTCTTAAGAGTAAAAGGAGACTGACACCTAATGCCTGATTGGTGTGAAAGTCACCCTACTAGATGCAAAAAGTTTTCAGTAGGAAAGCAAGTGGAAAATGTTAATGTTTTGCATTGCTTGTAAATGAAAGACATTACAATGATCAGGAGAACCGTAACTGATGCTGAAAACTGACAGTTCATCCATCTGTAAATTTTACATATACACACCTCCTTTCTGCTCTAACAGGTCTGCAATCAACTGGTTTAACTGAATGGTTCCTAAAGCATAACAAGGCTTATCTCTTACTTAATCTAAATACTCTTCTCTTCCTTTAGGGATCTCTAACTCATTGTCTTTTGTATTTGTTTACCAAATCAAATAAGTAAGGTCAAAAGAGGGATTGAACTAAAAAAGAGAAGGGGGAGCAGCAAAATTAAGAAGTCCTCATACAGTCCAATTTATTAGTTTAGGCTACATGTGAATGTTCCAGTTGTATCTTGGACAAATGACATTTTAAAAATGGAGATCTTGTGAACATTGGTAACAAGTTCTGCCTACTTGTGGTCTTACCACAAGGGACTGATCTCCCCAACAAACCTCTCAAACAATAAGCACAGCAGAATTTGTACGTGGGTCAGAGTCTGTATTAACCTTACCATTTCAGGAAAAAACTCATTTCTTTAAATAACTTTCTCCCAGAAAATTGGTGATGTGGTAGTCAAATCAGCAAGCCCTGTACTATATAACCAGCTGTGACAGGAAGGGTGCTGCTCTATCTTACAGCACACAGTGTTAGTCCGAGTTCTCCAGGGATGACAGCTTAAAGGAGAACAACATCAAGAACAGGAAGGTTTTCATGAGAATTAACATTGGGACCTGCCTCTGAAGTTCTGTTTAATGTTCCTCTTCCCCCACCATTTGTCCATGGATACACTGAATATTTGTACCTATGGACATCTCAGGGGGCAAAGGTGTATGCATTGCAGAGTTGCAGAACAAGTCATGTTATGTCAGGGAAAATATTTTAAAAGATTTATATAACATTGTTTACGGCTGCAGTATTTTTACATACAATACCTAAAATAAACAATGTATCCGTATTTAATCATCACTATCCCTCTACACAGCAAGAACAGTATATACAGTATCTATTTCATTAGACCAGTACAGAAAAGTGGCACATAATATTTTGGGTGTTTATTAGTATGTAACATCCCCAGTGTCTTTTTACCAAAATTACTTTTGTCATGAGTCATGGTCATGTATTTAATTCACAGTTTTCTGCAACCCTTCTGGCCATTCCCTAAATTAAATCTGTAAGGGATCAAAGATCTCTATTTTCACTCGTGAACAACAGACATGATTCTTAAGCAACATTCCCAATAAATTCCCAAAAAACTGCCACATGAAGACCAGTAAATGGACCCATCATGGCAAAGCCAAGAACATGATCTAATACTTCACTGACGACAGCTAACTTCAGGATTAAGGTTCAATTCATTAAGAAGCTGAAACACGGCCTATGAGAAGACAGCCTGCTGTGCCTAAACAAGGCAATTTGAGAGTGTTGCTAAGAAGTTCCAGGCACATGCTTTGCAGACAATTTTAGAGTACCTAAATCAGTAAAACCAACACAAAATACACTGCACGCAATCTTGCAGCCATGATATCTACTAGCTAATCTTCTTTCTGTCCTGAAAAAGGCTGTTTGTAAAGTTTTCCTTCTTCCTAACACCCAAAAATGCTTAACAACTAGTGATGGATTATGGCAGCACTGTGCCTGTCTTCATGTGGGTCACACAAGTAGAGTCATGCAACAACAATCAGCTCAAAGATGGGGCATTAAGAAAGTTTTCGTTATAGAAGACGCATTCAGATCCTGATTCACATTCCTCATCTGAATAGAGCAGTCGTACTGCAGTCTAGATAACCCACCTCTTGGTGAACACTCAGTTTAATCATCAGGCTATGTATTGGTGAGAAAAACCTCTTCAAAATACCTTATGATAGCTTTAATTTCTAATGGGAAATTTGCAAAGAAATTGAGAAATACATAGTGACCTTAACAAAAAAAGTCAGTTTGAATATACAGCTTAAAATTAAGTAGTTCTGTGATTATAACTATTATAAAACTTAATAGAAAACAGAAATCTGTGTAAAAAATGGAAAACATTTTCGTTCAGCATTCTCCCATCAACAAGAAGAAATTAGCTGTTAGATTTTCTCAAGCAGGATGTGTATAAAAATACATGGCCACCAATGAACAACTCTCAACTTGATAAAACAGTTTTACAGGTAGAATAGGAGATGGTTACTTTTTTTTTTAACATCTTCAATTATTTTACATATGCTTGCTTCACTTGTAAACTCTTGCGGTAGATTTCATTTAAACCTCAAAAGTTTAGGACTTATTTTGATCTTAAACCACAGCAGTGCAGATTACAATTGAAAAACGTAAGTAAGAGCACAGTGCGTGCAAGTAAGAAAGGCACTGAACAAATCAACAGTAGCAAAAAATTTACTCTCTACTTGAGTTCACATTAGGGCTCATGATCCAACTAAATGCCAATGGTTCTCAGAGATCCCATGGGAAAGAGAGGGGAAGAGAAAGGAAGAACATCTGAAAACCAGATGGTCCCATCTCCTCTTTTTCTTCAGTTAATGCTTAAATTCAAATATCTTGTCCGTGATTCAAAACTTTTGGGTACTTATATGTTCCAAGTGCCAGACAGTATGGGCTGGCTACTTATGAGACCATGTCGCAGTAAATGTAAAAGGTTTTCCTTGGAGCCATTCAGTCAAATATTGCAGTAGATTGTGGAAATCAGATGAAATTAAGCATACTGCAATTTGGCCATTAAAATGAACAACCTTCCCAATCTATCCACTCAGTAATTTAAAGGCACTTCATTACAGCAGTGCCTTTTAAAAAGTAATAATATTATGAGTGCTTCCAGTTAAACTATTAAGTTTGTCTTTTCTTCCAATTAAATTTACTCACTTATAAAGAAGAGATGAGGATATCTGAAACTGAAATTGTCCCCGTCCTAAAAACATTTATGCAGTTTCTTTTCTGAGAACGTATTTTAACACTTCAACAAGAAAAATCTGCTCATGTGAAAATAAAATGCAACACGAGAGCAGCATGAACATGTGCAAGGTTCCTGTTTTTCTACTACTCAGGTAGAGCACTGCAAATTATTTGTCTAATGTGAAAATTGCTGAGTTGCTAATGGGGAGATTCTTAACACTTTTAAGCACTGCAGAAGTAGATCTCCAGCCTCCCTAGTCTAGGAACCACAAGTTGCAGTCACATCATTTTTAGGCATCACTCAAAATTTCACTTACATATACTTTAGTCCTCAAAACACACCAAATGTTTTGGCCATTTTCCAAGAGTACAGATTTTAAGAAATGTTAAAGCCATAATTCACAAAACAAAGACTATAAAAAAGAAGGAACTGCTTTCATTCTGAAAGACAAAGGAAGAATGAGGCTCTTACAATTACAGGCTAGGTGACTATGTTTTTACAAATAACAGGCTGTACAGATATCAATTCATTTTACATCTCCAAGTCTTTTCCTGCTGTTTGTAGTAAGAGAACTACCTTAAAAATATATTAAATATATCTGAGAAAAAAACTTTACTTACCCTAGTTTTATTAGTCTTGACTTCAGTCTTACTAAATTACACAAAGCCTAATTTAAATCTTTTTTTACATTTACGGATGCTACTTAATCATATTTGTTTCCTAGTAGAGGTGCACTTTTCACCATATATATTGCGCTCAACACTTGGACATAAACGCATTTGCTCAAAATAGCATCAATTATGTATATGTATTTATTTAATATGCCGAACACAGTTAAATTTACAGAATAATTCGCTAAAATGATAATCACACAAGAGCTCCAAAAATTAATGGTTACTATCTGAAGATCTGACAGCATAAATAGCAAGTACTGCTTTTAGGAATGTAAGTAGTTTTTTAATGACGACTTAGAATGCCAGCAGAACTCCATACATTCTGTAAAGGACAGAATTTTGCTTCCAGTATTTTTCAAAGCAAGATTAGCTTCATTGTAGAACAAAGGATACTGATGTGAAGGACATTATATGACCCAGAAAATTTCACATCACTAGTCAGTAACAAAGACAGTAACAGAACCCAGTTCTTCTGAACTTTAAGCTCCTATTCAAAATAGCCTCATGAACATTAAGGGGAAGGAACAACAAAAAAAAAAATTTAAAAAATTCAAGCATTAAAAATGTAGGTAGTAACAAATAAAAGAAATCAGTTTCTCTAAGACGCAAAAAGCTTCTGTCTTAACTGAAGATAAGATTTCATTCAGTGTATTTGATTTATAACACAAGTTTGCCTACATCCATACATAACAAATACTATACATAACTAGAAAACGTTCAAGACACGGATTTGCATCAATATAAGGAATTGCAGATAGTCAAATGTACAAAAATCAAGTGTCCCTAGACTTCGGTCCTGAGGTTTGTACAACACAGAAACCTTGTATTTTAGGTGTCTACACAATGACGGTTAGTTAGATGTCAGTATTTCAAGCTTTAAGGCAGCACTAGCAAATGAACTGGTGTGGCCTGAAAGCCAAAGTAGCTGTTGATATAAACAGGAAAGATCTGCTGACTGCAGCACAGTTTTGTCTATATTCATTATATATCTATATAATTATTGTCTAATATTATACAAATACCTATTTTTATAAGCAGAAACCGGGATTCTTAGTGTCACAACTCCTTTACTCTCTTATTTATAGGATCTAGTTATTCTAGGTAGAAAAAAAAAAACCTGACAATCAGTTTATTCCAAGCTGTTCCAATTATGTAGTCACTTGATTTCAAGCGTGAATAGTTTGAATATGATATAAGAAAAGTCCTGGAATGGAAATAGCTGTTGACAGGCTCCCACCTGTGGGAAACAGGAAACATATCTACTGTTTTAGGGTATTGTTATGAAACAGCCACTCAAGTCTCCAGAGCCTCTTTCAGGATTCCAGGGAAACATTAGAAGGCTCAAACTTTCTTTACTCCAGGGTTTTTATTAGAAGAAATTCATTCAAATGCAAACAGTCCAATAAACAAGCAGGCAAACAGAGTTAGTTACAAGTCCTCAAGGTACTACAAACCAGGCGAGTGTTCAGTGCATCTCCAAATTATTAAGATTAAACTCAGCATAGATACATTCTTTATCGTAACGTAATGCTTAATTACTTTTTCCTATAGTATGAATACCTTTAAAGACTACGTGTCCTAGAAATTTCTTTTATACAATAATCACTATCAAGTATTGGTCATTAAAAACTTGTTGTGGCTATCTAACAATAGATGAACTTTAGCTGTATTATTTACACCATTTATTACTCCAGATGCTTATGACCAACATTAATTTAAGCAGCTATGTACTAAGCAAGAATGCTGAAACAGATTTCATCTAACAGAAACCTGGTAAATGTTAGGCATGTTTTAAGAACAAGGCACCCTTTTACTTTCTAGGCACATGTACTAAAAAAAGTCCACCAAACAAGTATCTACTTGTCGGAGGGTGTTTGACTGTACCGAAATATGAACGTTGGTACCTCTGGCACTGCCATTAATTATGTTATTTCTAAGGGGAATTTTACTAAGTGGGAAATTTTAGTAAATTAATTCGTTGGATATCACTTTAATTTTTGTTTACATATCTGAAGTATAAAACATTAAATTTAATATTTGTCTTTAATCTTCATATTAGAAGCAAAGAGAAAGATGATGTTTAAGTTTCCATAAAACTGAGACACATCTGAAACAGCAAAAAGCACTCAAAGCGATAGGTAAAGAAACTGTGCTGTAGAAATACCTTTTATGCACCTTCAGTGTTTTTCCATAATAGACTCCAGCTGTGGATTGCTCAAGAACTACACAACACTTTTTAACCTTGCAATGGAAATGTTTAAGGGTAATGATCCTCTCTGCCCATCAGATTACTGTACTTGTGCTGGAAGTAGACTGAAAGGCATTTATTGTGGCCTTTTTTACCTCTTTAATCCCAATAATGCCAGCAACCAAACAGACAAGAAAACCTGTGAACAAAGTATCTAAGGAAAATATCAAGGTGATTTTACTCATCACATGCTGTTCCTGAAAAAGAAGAGTCCTGGACAGCCAACTAGCGCACTGCCTCCTTGCTGTACTAGTGTTCTGTGGAACCCCTTGAAAGGAGGCAGGATTACATCTCCCCTCTCCAGAGTGCAAGTGGGGCAGACACAGCGAGGGAAAGCCAACAGCGTAAGGACAGATCTGCAACGCAGTAAAGAGACATTGTGGAAAGGAACCTGGAGCAGATGCACAGGAAGACCTCAAAAGCAATGGAAAGAATTTTCTTTAGGCCTAAAAGAGTATTTATGCAATCCACAAAGCCACTGAACATTGCAAGCCTGGAAAATCGGGAAGTAGGCAGATAATTTTAAAAAAAAAAAATCATTTCTTAGCCTTTTATTTCTGTTTTAACACTATAAAACTTGGGGTTCAAATTTGCATCTTAATAGAGCTCAGCACTTGAAAATCAAAACCTTTTGGTATGTTTATGGAGCTGGAAACAAGGAAAGCCTTGATCTCAACACAATTTCCAACTTCCTCACTCATAGTAGCTATGACACTGAATAATCAACTGCTACAGTTTAGGTACAAATATGCTTTTACCTTCTCATTTAAACTTGCTCACTCTAAAGGACAGAAGCTCAACTACAGCCATCACTTGTACTACCCTAACCAGAGTGAAACAAACCAAAGGAAAACCAAACCAAACCTGCAAAAAAATCCCCATAGCAACAGATCTCTCAAGATAACATCCACAGGTACTAAAAAGAAGAGCTATAAACCTTATGGCAAAAAAGTGACCATCAACACTGTAGTCCATTCTTTGTACAGTTTTGTTGCAGACACTGACATGTCTCAAACATCTAATTTCCAGTTTTGTTCCAACTCCTCCCAAGCGAAACGGCTCTGCAGAGCCATTGTTCACAGTATCAGTGTTCTCACACTGCCAGGTCAGCTGAAATGATCTGGAACGTTGCATTTGAAAACTGCCAGACCCTCTCACCTTTGCAGCGCACCCTGAAAATGAACACACTAACCTGAACTGTGGCCATGTACTATATTCAGATCTCCAGAGCCCCTAGAGTAGCAACTTCTGTTTTTCTAAACCAGGAGTGGAATGCAAATACCGCAATATGCCAACTCTGGAAATACACAGTTGTTTATTTAGTCATGCATAAATGGCGTAACTGGAAGCTGGTATGTAACAGGCTAAAGGAGCAACTAAATCACTGCTCAGAGTATAATATGATGGGGGCAGGAAGGGCAGAAACCAGACAGGAATCAAGAAGTAATTTGTCCACACAGAAATATCATTTAAGTACTATATTTTTAATTTCTGCTGACAGTTGTTCAAAGGGGCTTATTTTTCAACATGGGGAGGGTGGAGGGGTAAGGATCATCCTGCTCTTTGGTCCACCAGAGAGGCACAGTTCGCTATTTGAGTGACCTTAGTTCAAAGAGTACGAGTTCACCACGGTGGGGCCAGACAAGGCCATCACAGCACTGACACACAGACTGGCAGGGCTGGCGGGTTGACTTTATTATATTCTGTTTTGTTTCTTTTGCAAGGACTTTGTAAGGAAGCTTTCATCTGCCCTGGGAGCCAGAGGCATGCATCAGAGCTAGAACCTCACCCAACTGCACTATGAACAAAGAAATATTTTATAGAAATGGAGATACAAATGAATAGACACAAAAATAAACCACTGAAATAGGCATTAAGTACTTTATAACTAGTAAGATATTTTGATAATAAATATGTTTACTGTCCTACTGATTACAAAGCATCTCTGCTGATGTTTTTTCTCAGTGGCTTATTTTGTAGTCTAGGATTGTGCGTCTGGCACAACGGGGTTCTGGTCTCAGCTGGGGCCTCTCAGCACTATCATCATTGCAATCCAAAAAGTGGTGACAGAAATACTCTCAGTATCAGTAAAGAATATATATGTGTATATATATATTCCTTTTTTCTGAACCTTGGTAACCTCCTCACCTTGATTTCCTGAAAAGATAGTGTTTTAAACGCGCTTGTTTATGAACAGAAGTATGATTATTATTTACACTTAAAAGGCTTGTATCCAAGGTTCTCAAGGTATCAATAAAAATTACTCTTACAGTACCTTAATGAAGTGCACTAAAAACAACTAAGCTGTTTGGCAGGTGGATGAACTTAAACAGAATGCTTTTCCAAATATTATCAGTAGGACAGATGGAATCAAGAAACTGTTTCTATTTCAAAAACAAAACATGTGGAAGTTCTGCTTTTAACTGTCTCATATCTTATTCCTTATTAAAAAACTATAAGTATGCAATAAATGAAAATTAATTATATAAATCATATAAAATACGACAAATTCTGTGAATTAACGAGCTATAAATATTATACTTAAGATCTTTGATCTAATATTTTTTATTCAGAGTTTTCATAAAAGATTGCTTAAAAACTTCCAGCTGATATACACTATTCTATTATTTCAATGAGTTGTCACTAAAAAAATTGCACTGACATAATGAATGTTAAAGGTGAATTAAACTTCTTTTGGTTTTGGCCTGCTGAAATCATAAAACCAAGTAACATACAGCCAGAGAAAGTGTTTTCAAAAAATATAAAAAGGTAAAAACTTTCCTTACATCAAACCTCTTTATCTTAATTAAATGAATGTTTATACATTAGCATAATTAAGTAAATCTACGTGTAAATAAAATTTTTTTTACAAAGTATTGTGTGGTATCATATTCAGTGATGACTGCCCTGTTGACTGCAAGTTAAATAAATATTAAGGAAAAATTGGAGCTAATTCAGTATAAATCTGTGCTGTGGTGTCACATGTCCATGTCAGTTCAAGTATCTCCACAGTCCATCTGTTTAGATGACAAATAGTCAGAATACAAAAGTGCTGCACAATGAGGAAATCATTGACACCAGCTGGGAACCACATCTGTGCTCAGAAGAGAAAACTAGAAATTAAAGAGGTAAACACTGATCAAATATATTCAAAATCTAAATAGTAGGGGTTTGCCACAGTTGTGCCTAAACAGTTATTACCTCTCACCAAATGAAGCACTAAATGAGCTTAAAGACCAGCAAGGCTACACACATGACAGACCATATCAGACCAGGATTTTTCACATAGCTTCACATCTACTTGAGCACCCAGTGTCTAGCCCAGGTTCTCAGAGATTACCATGTCCTATGCAATTACTACAGTCAGCCCCAAATAAACTAAACTTCTTAGAGGCAGTGATCTGACAGTGCAGATTAGCTGATGGTGCTGGCTTTTAAACTACATCAGCTAAAACTAGCAGTGGATTAGAGAGGCAAAATGGTGGGATGAGAAAGTCTCAAAAACAATATGCTTACATACAACACTGTAACAAAAGCAGTAACATGCACTGACTCATTGGTCACAGCTGAACAAAACACAAAGTATTCTTTCACTTGCTGCTTTGCGAAACCTTAATTCTATGATTTGGCTGGTCATCAAAGTTTTTATCTTTTTAAAATTTCAAGCAGAGCCCAAAGCCAACTGAAGTCATTTGTTATCCACAAAGACTTTCTCAAGTCTTGAATAATCCCCTTTGTGGACATTTATTCATTTTACATGATACTGTTCTGAAGCAACACCAAATGAATGATATTACATCCTAATATATGCTGGAATGAAGAAAGCTGGCTGTTTGAGTCAAAGAGGAGATAATGACATAAAAGAGAAACCTGTGTTGCAGGAATAAAAGTCAGAAACTCAGGAACTAACACTGTCTGAATTCCAACACCAGAGTTAAGAAAGTAAAGTATGAAATATCCTATATGTGAGTTCTCTTCCACCATTCCACAGATGTGTTTATTTTCCATAGATTCATACTTCTCTTGTTCTGTCTAAAGTAAAGGATGAACAGTTTAGCAAAGTCTGTCTCTTTATGGATTTAGCTGTCATATAGACCTGGAAGAGACAGACTCTAAAGGAGAATATCTTTTTCAACGTGTTTCAGCAAGTGGAAATCTTGAGAATCATAATCTTGTGCAGTAGTCCTTTGATCATAAACTCTATGTCAATACTCAGGAAGTGAGCTGAGATGGGGTAAATGTAGCGCTTGTAATCTGGTCACAACCTGGGGACCCAAAGCAGATCCCATTTTTGGATTATGGTACAGCAACCTGGTGATAAATTCAGATGAGGAATCTTTCTTATATTAATATGGTACGTGAAATATCTGTATTTAATGTATTAAGACAATAGCCACACATAAATCACTGCTTCCTAATGTGGTAAGAATAATGCTGGTTGGTTGACCACTTTGCAAAAATAAAGGCAAAATTATCACCAACAGAACTCTGAAAATATATTCCAAATACAAGTATTCAGGTACTGATCTTCTCCCACTACAAATGTGTAGATAAAAATTCAATAGTCCATAATGACATACTCCAAAATATTTGTAAAGTACTTTTCTAATAAATGTATGATGGATCTGAACATATAGAAGCCTCACTTTCCTGTTTTTGTACTGGTAAGATATGAAGATCAATTTCGCAGGATGCACAACACTGACTGTTAAGTACACTTGAACGTCCTCATAATAGTCTGGTCCTTTCATATTACACTACCAACTCCATGACAATTTTGCATCTAAAAAAAGACATATCATTTGATAACCTAATATAAATCTGCCCTCTTTCAGTTTAAAACCTTTTCCCCTTGTCCTACCCCTGCAACTCCTTGATGAAGTCCCTCCCCACCTTCCATGTAGCCCCCTTGAAGTACTGGCAGGCCACTCTAAGCTCTCCCCGGACCCTTCTCTTCTCCAGCTGAACACCCCCAACTCTCTCAGCCTGTCCTCACAGGGGAGGTGCTCCAGACCCTGATCATCTTCGTGGCCTCCTCTGGACCCACTCGAGCAGGTCCATGTCCTTCTTATACTGAGGGCTCCAGAGGTGGACACAGGACGGGGCGGGGGGGGGGGGGGGGTGTGTGGGGGGTGTGAGGGAGGTCCGTCTCACAAGAGTGGAGTAGAAGGGAAGAACCCCCTCTCTTGACCTGCTGGCCACACTGCTCTTGATTCAGCCCAGAACACAGTTGGCTTTCTGGGCTGTGAGCACACGTTGCTGTCTCATATCCAGGTTTTCATCCACCAATACCCCCAAGTCCCCCTCTGCAGGGCTGCTCTCCATCCACTCCTTGCTCAGCCTGTATTTGTGCTTGGAATTTCCTCCACCCATATGCAGGACCTTGCCCTTGACCTTCATGAGGTTCAGACAGGCCCAACTCTCCAGCCTGGTCCAGGTCCCTCTGGATGGCACATCCCTTCCCTCCAGTGTGTCAACCGCACCACACAGCTTGGTGTCATCAGGGAACTTGCTGAGGGTGCGCCCGATCCCACTGTCTGTGTCACCAACAAAGATGTTAAACAGCAGCAGTCCAAGCACTGACCCCTGAGGAACAGCCCTTGTCACCGCTCTCCACTTGGGACACTGAGCCCTTGACCACGACTCTGAGTGTGACCATCCAGCCAGTTCCTTGTCCACCGAGTGCTCCATCTGTCAAATCCATGTCTCTCCAATTTAGAGACAAGGTTGTCGTGTGGGACAGTGTCAAATGCTTTGCACAAATCCAGGTAGATGCTCTTCCCTTACCCACTAGCACTGTAACCCCACCACAGAAGGTTACCAATTATTTCAGGCACTATTTCCCCTTAGTGAAGCCATGCTGGCTGTCACAAATCACCCCCTTGTGCCCTAGTCTCCAGAAGAATCCACTCCTTGACCTTGCTCGGCACAGAGAGGAGACTAGGTCTCCAGGTCTTCCTTTTTCCCTTTTTAAAACTGGGGGTTATATTTCCCCATTTCCAGTCAGCGGGAACTTCACTGGACTGCCACAGCTTCTCAGATATGATGGGTAGTGACTCAGCCACTTCATCCACCAGTTCCCTCAGGACCTGTGAATGCATGTCATCAGGTTCCATGGACTTGTGCACCTTCAGGTTCCTTAGATGGTCTCAGAGCTGATGTTCTCCCACAGTGGACAGTTCTTTATTCTCCCAGTCCCTGCCTTGGCCTCTGTGACTTGGGTGGTGTGGCTAGAGCACTTGCTGGTGAAGACTGAGGCAAAACAAGTTGTTGAGTACCTCAGTTTTCTCCATAGCTCGGGGAACCAGGTCTCCCATTTCCTTCCAAAAAGGACTCACATTTTCCTTAGCCTTCCTTTTATCACAGACATACCTGTAGAAGCTTTTCTTGTTGCCCTTGATGTCCCTGACCAGATTTAATTCTATCAAGGCTTTGGCCTTCCTAACCTGATCTCTAGCTGCTCAGGCAGTTTCTCTGTATTCCTCACAGGCTACCTGTCCTTGCTTCCACCCTCTGTAGGCTTGCTTTCTTTTGTTTTGAAAGAGAAAATGCATTCTATTCTGTCATCCATAAGTTTCCTTTGACTACCAATTTTAAGCATATGTTAAAATAATTTTTTGTCACATTTGAAGCTTCTGTGTTGATAATGTTCATGACAGTTTCTCCACTTCTTTCACACTCTTTAATTTTGGTTCCATTTTCCAATGACTTCACAGCAAGTGTTTATTTTGATATGTTATTTAAGTGTATCAAAGAAAAATCCATAAATCAACAGGTAGACCATTTAGTAATACATTTGTCACTTTCTCTTTTCTGTATTAATTTATGTATTTACAGTGATTTATTTTTTCAACAAAGGACTTATTGATAAATTGGCTATGTACATTTGAACATCTAGTTAAGAAATTCATTTCTATTGTATTAACTTAGAGCTTAAGATCCTTTTTTCCTTGATATGAACTCCTGTAAATCATCATTAGATAGTAAGATAAAAATATAAATTTAGAAAACAGAAGTCTAATAAGCACCTAGATCTCATTAGTAATAATTATTAGAGTTTTTCTGATTTGTTCGGGCTCAATAAACATCTTGGTTCTTTTCACAATGGAAAGCAACTTTGTTTTACACTTCTGTCTAGATATGCTGCTGAGTCAGTCTTGACTGCCACGTGCTTTCCTATAGTGTGTTAGCAAAAGATCTGCCAAGAAATTTGTTAAAAATCTTACTGAAAGACTAATGTGCATAAACATTAGTAGACAATACAGGCATATGGTAGTAACAGCTAAGAGTGGAAGGATGAGGAAAACATGTAAATAAGGAATATATAACAAGATTAGGAAAGAATAGTTTGGGTATGTATCTTGAATAACTTGTATGTACTTAGAAATGCTAAGAGCGGTATAAAAAACCACAATAGTTCTTCTCCCCTCCTCCCCTAAAGTGATAGTTCATTTTATTTCGTCACAGATGAAATATATAATAATTCTTTTTCGTATCATTAGCAAAATATTTTTAATCTAAAATAGCTTTCTGGTCATCAATAAATAATGTCACAAAATATAATGAAACTTTCATTATTGTTAGAGGTGGATAACAGAAAAAAGAAGAGGGAATTAATAATAAAGCTGTATTTACTATTATTTTTTCAGGTTTATGTGAACAAGCCTATCAGTCTTAGATATTTATTTAACAGGCTATATATGGGAAAAGTCAATTTTTAGCCATTTTCAAATCCCTACATTACTCCCCAGTGTGAAATTAATTAAGAGAGGCAGTGTCAAACAGAGTGAAAAATACAAGGGAATACTGAGATTTCAGCATAACATTTCACTTACTTGACTATTGTTTTTAGCACCTGTTTTCACAGGCCTGTAAATAAATACTCATAAATCCTAAATTTACAAAATAATACCATTTAACATTGATGAATTTTAATACTGCGTAATCAATAGTTACTGCACTGCAATTGAAAACTAAGACAGAAATGTAGTTTCAAAGACTTTAGCCAAAACTTATTTTTCCTGATCAGTAACTCACACTAATAAAAGAATTTAAGGGAAAGTTTACAAAACAACTTGATTCAGTCCCTTGTTTCACTTTGGGCTTCTGCATTTAGTTAATTGAAGTCATACAGACACATCCTCTACCCAAAGGAAAAGAAAATCTGAGAAAGCCACTATCAAAAACTTACTTCTGAGAAACAGCTGACTTACACAATACTGTATTTAGCAAGAAAATAAAAGCCTTCTCAACTTATACTTTAAAAACAAATACTCATTAACACCAGCAACTAAAACTTATTATTAGATCCAGCTAGGTTCCTATACCATACCCCTTTTGCTCAAACATCTGATTTCAAATGATCCCACCCAGTTCTGATTTGCCTTGTCGTGGATGAGCCATGAAACAAACATCATCTATGACTGACAGGGCAGGCTGGTACCACTAAATATGATATGCAGAACAAAGTTTGAAAACGCTGTAACCTTCATAGATGTTAGTGTCCTCTGCTACTGGAAACCAGAGAGATTATCTTCTAGGAATGTTATGTAAATGATCAACATTTTTGGGTGAAATTATATACACTGCTTTGGGTGAAATGACATACACTGCTTTGATATTTATATTGATATTTTAATTATATTTATTGAGAGATACACTAAGCTTTGCACTTTAACTGTACAAATATGTGACCTTAATTGTGTTGGCATCAGTGTCCATTAGTTTATAGTGAACTGCATTGTAAAAAATGGCATTATCCTTAGAATTTGAGAGGAACTTGAAAAAGACATACTAGCCTTTCAAAAAGTCCTTCCAGTCACTGTGTAAGGCAGTGAGGCAAACCCATTTTTCTGCTTAACGTAGAAATAAAAACTGTAAGACTTTTTCTAAAAGTCACTTGTATCGAACTCCTGCACAGAGACATTTTTCCTTCAAATTTCTTCCCCCATGGCCACATACATGTTCAGTTTGCAACCAGCTGTCTGACATCCTTCTTTCTGATAGCTCCTTGTTAGGCATCCCTGTAAGTCCAACTCTCCCACTGTTACAAGTAATCTTTATACTCCTCTCTTTGGTTATACGGCATTTGAGTATTACAGAAGTTAGCCAAGGTCCAATAGGAGCCTCATGGAATGAAACAGAATTCCCTAGGGCTTGTTCATATAAGAATATTGAATTGGAATAACTCAAGACTTGAATCCAAGCCATTACAGCAAAACTAGCAAAAAAGATCAAGATATTTTCTTAGTTCATTAGGAGCAACGTACAAAAAAAGATTTACCTACACAAAAATTACTAAGTCTGATACAAAAATCGGTGTGCCCACCTATATGTGCTCATTCAAATCACTCACTGTAATACATCAGTCCACAGGTAGTACCTAGTTGGGGAAAGGGGCAAATGGAGCTTATTGAGGTTGATTTGAACAGGTTGGAGGAACAGGCTACTGGGAAGATCATGAACTTCAGCACAGTTGAGTGGAAAGCCTTGCATCTAGGATGGAGCAGCCCAGTGCAGCAGTATGGGCTGGGCAGTGACAGGAAACCTGGTGAACAGTGAGTTGTTCATTCTCTCTCCATTGGTTTGCAGTTCCATGTACCGTCTGATTTTTCTCTGCTGGATACTTTTTCTGTTCACTTTGTTACCTCTAAACCTGGTTATACCCTGCACTCCAGGTTGCTTTGATTTAACAACCAGTCATTGACTATAAATGTGAGTCGTTTATAGCCCTGGGGCCTCTGGTATCATCCTGTGCTTGATAATGGTCAGCCCAGAGTGTACCATATTAAATGTCGAGGTACACACGGCACTCATGCCCTCAGATAACCATACAGCAGAAATAAATCTACCAACCTACAATTTCAGGTAATTTCACCAACTTGCAATGAAGTTTTTTTTGTAGCATCTCTGATTTCAGCCTCAAGCTACAAAGGTACATTCAGCCACTAAAGAAAGCTTCCCAGCCCAGGAAATTAACTTTGGCATCATATTTGAGGTGATGTTATAATCATTCTTGTTCTTGAATAATGTGTGCCTGATTACAAAGTCCTGATTACAAGGTTAAGGTAGAACTGAGGGCACTGCCTATCCTTATGTGCTACAGACAAAAAAGATCTCTTCTACATATGAGAATCTGTCAAGACTGATGATGTAGAAAGAATGAAGGAGTCTGACTACATTAGACTGTGAGAAGGACAAAATTTACCAACATCTATTACTGAAGGGAATGTAGGTATGTTGTAGAGCCAGAATTTCAAAACCTACTTACTAGTGTGAAAAAAGGTGAGAGCTTTTTTGTTTGTTTTCTCCAGTTTTACCCAGAACTGAGGATCCAATAGGTATCAACTACTCCTATAGCAAACTTGAATCATAAACACAGTATTTCATTCAGGTAATGCTATCTGTAAGACTTTCTCTCATCTAGCTTGGAACTGAAATTTCTGTCAAGAAGAGATTTGTGTAGTCACCTGGGATCTTAATTTGATACAGTGTATTCTAGAGCTGTTAAAGATTGGCCTGCATTCTCCATATACTAGAATTTCATACCGGCTTTAAAAATGGTAAAGTATAAGCTCTTCTTGAAGTATCATTAAAGTCTTTCTAGTCCTCCTCTGACATAATACAGCTGACACGATCAATGTTATGACTACAAAAACGCATACATGGCCATATGTGTACACTTGTATATGTGAAGTACATGTAAAACTCAGATTGTCACAAGTTCAGAATCATCAAAATTTCATAACAACAGTTGTAAGTGATGGTTTTCTTGCATGTGAGGGAGAACCAGCTAGCTCTGATGTGATGCTTCCTATGCAAGAGCTGTTTATCATGACAAAAAAATACTAATATTTAAAACAGTAAATACTTCACCTTCTAAGGCTTAAAACTACTATAAACAAGAACTTTATTTTAACAAGAAATAAAATCCCACTTCTCATACCTGAAACTGTAGAACAGAATATTATGATAAAGAATCTGTTTTTCAGAAAGTTTTTAAAAACACATAAAATCATTGGGTTTTTCTCTGTCTCACATGGCAACAGACCAGTGGGCCCTGCTGCATACTTAGCAAAGCGATAGGTAGAAAAAACACTCCCATTGAAACAGTTACTGTTTCTTTTTAAAATAGGGGAGTTTCTTTTTAAATAGACAGAATCCAGAGTGAAGTATACTGTAAAGGCTTTTGTCAGGGCTTATTTCAAATGACCTGAATAGCTTTGTCAGTACTGAGCAGCATACCTGTTCCAACAGTTTGTTAAAACCCTTTATATCGTACAGCACTATCATGCATTTTGTATAGACCACCTCTTTTATAACTCCAGTTAGTAGATAATAACTACAGCTTGGTGAAGGTAACAATGCCTTCTTTCCCATCACATGTCTATGAAGATAACAATCACACTGGGCCAAATTCCACAGGAACTATGCCATAAATAGCCTACAAATCTCACTATTTCAGCTCTCTCTAATAAATTCAGAGGTTTCCCATCATTTGTGTCAAACATTATTTCAAAGAAGTCCTGCATTAAAGAGCAAAGCTCCACAAGGAAAGTATACTTCCCTGTGCAGAGAGAAACCCAAGACTGCCTAGTACAGACTGAGCTGTACTTTGATGTAGTTTTATGCACTCCTCTCTTTCATTTACCCGAAATTAACCAACTGATAAACAGAAAAAATGTATCCAGGAAACCAAAGATTATTCACTGGGGAGAGCAAATTACAAAACTGTTCTTCATGCCCAGTAATCACTTAAATCACAAACCATTAGCAGCAATCACATTGATCATATAAAACAACTTGCAGCCCCAAGAAGCAGCTAACCGTAATCCTTCAGAATATAGACTATTAGCAACTTCATGATTTAGTATTGTTAATAGATAATGATTTAAAATGGCTATTAAAAGATAATATCAATAGCCACTTTACTATGAAAGTTTGACCTTTGACTACTGAACAAGGTAGTATTTTAACTAAACCATTTCAGTTAAGCTTTTTTCTTAGATAATGATGGTTTGTTAAGAATTTAGTGTATACATACTGCAAGGACTTTAAAGAAAAAATATCAAGTGATGAAAACATTCAACTACAATTTGTGAATGAAATGTTACACCTGAGCATCACAAAATACTGGTGATCAAATCCCTAATTAACTGTCAAAATGCATACATGTATACGCATGAAATTGCGTATTACTTTCAGAATCTTAGGAAGCCAGAGAATAAATGCATCCATTGCCATTCATTTCAGTGTTATAAAGAAGTTTCTTAGGATTTTGGTAAGTATGCAATGAGATCCTCCCCAGACATCCTTGAGAAATTCAGAGTTTCATTGCACTGACTTGCCTTTTTTATGTTCTTTTAATTGCTGGAATAAGGAAAATATTAAGTCTCCAAAAAGATTACTAGAATTTTTAACATAACAGGTATGACTATCTGTCTATTCTCTACCTTATTCCTCTGTTCTGGATGTCGATAGCATCCTTCTCTGCAGCAGATTCTCGGTGCAAATACTCTAACTTAACAGCAGCACACTTGATCAAAAAGGAAAGCAAGAAAATGGACCTCAGGATAAGTCAACTTGAATAAATGTGACTAGAAGTGAAAAATAGGGAAGAGAGGAAATGTCCAGAAGAGAAAAATAGCAATGACTGGTAAGCAACACAGTATCTGGAATCAGGTGATATAACTACACAAAACACAGTAACTTCTTTTATATTTCTTTGAATACTTTGAAGTACTTTAAATTAAGGTCTGGCTTTCCTGCAACCCACCAGATAAAACCAATATAGATGATCTGACGTTGTTTATTAATATGGTATTTCAATGCTACATTCAGACATACATGGATATGAAAAAAGATAAAGATATAACACATGAAGCTAGAAAATCATGAAATAGTCTTTGATAATATAAAAGGTGGAAACAAGAAGTTAGATGTAGGAAATCCTACGACTCCACAAATAATCATCATAAGAATCAAAGTTTAATTTAGTACTTTTGACATTTCTGTTAGCTGATCCTTGTCCTAGACTGCACTACACAAAAATAGAATTTAATATTAAAGATGAAACTAATAGCCTCCCATAACTACATTAAGTCAAATTAAATTGATATTTCTGTACTTCCTGGTATATAGCCATTCGGTACAGTAAGCAATTATAAATACACATGGCTGAACACAATGCATTTACTGGCCTTTGTAATGCCAGGAGAACAAGTTGATGACAGGAACAGACACCCCGTTGCTTCATCTGAAATCCCCCCAGGGTGTACGGCCTGGCCTGCAGGAAGGGGAGAGAACCCTGCCACATGAATAGTCTACAGAGAAACACCTGTCCATCACCCAGCCCCAATGAGAGCAACACAAGCAGGAGGAGAAGCCATTCTGGGCAGCAGGGCAAGCCTAGCTACCTGCAGTTCCTTCCCCTCACACCTCCCCAAGGATCTGTAATGCCTGGATTACTGCTCATTACCCGTACTCATTCCTTCCCTTCAGGATGTGTTTATGGGTAGTTGTCCAGGAATTTCTCCAATCCTTTTGTGAACCAGCTGCAACTATCTGTCTCCAAAATATCCTATGCCAACACATTTCCAAAGTTTTCTCTGTAAAACTGCTTTATAGCATGTATTTTTATTTGATCTCTTAGAAGTTTTAATTAGTGCCTCCTAGTTCTACTACCAAGATTTGGTGAGTAACAATTCTGTATTTACTTTACTCACTGCCTTTATGATTCCATAAGCCTCAAATTTCCCCCATTTCAGCTTTCTACCCTACAAAATGAACAATTTCAGACATTTTAGCCTCTCCTTACAAGGTAGCTTTCTCCATCCTTTTGATTATTTTATCTGTGATCCTCTATACCCTAACTCCACTGTGTCCTTCTCAGAGTACTCAAGATACAGGCATAAGATTTTAAATAGCATTTATCTCCTTCTCAATACTTTTCCTGATAATGCCAAAGACATTGAGGGCTTTTTTGAGAACAGGTATTCACTGAGCCAGCAATTTCACAAAATGTTAGCAATGACTCCAAGTTCTGCTTTCTGAAATCTGTCAGCATCTTATCAGGTTCAGATAAGATTTTTTACCAGATTTGTTATATTAAATTTATCTACACTGAAACTCATATGTCATTTTTTTTTTTTGCTCATTCGTTACATTTTGTAACAAATTTTGTAGTCTGCCTGGCACAGCATTAGACTACCCAAAAGAGCTTGTTCATCTGCAGCCTGGAGACTTCCCTGCCTACAAAATCACTACAATTTGATTTTCATCTTTGCAACTCAGTCTATTTTCCTGCTAATTTTTATGAAAGGTGCCCACAATTATGCCTATGGATTAGAATATAACTGGATAAGAAATAACATTTGAGCTGTTGACTTGTTGCTTAGGCTACTGAAACTAGCTATAACTTGCTATTAGCTAACAGTAAGTACTACAGAAAACCAGAATATTTTATAAAACATCTTCCAGTTCTTAGTTTAAACCTCAGATTATGAAAAGTAATGAAGCGATCATGAAACTGTTTTGCCATATGTATTTTGTAGCTAAATTCTTGTGATAGCAAGGCCTCAAAAATATCTGAAGTTGGGTCAAGGCAGAACCTAATTATTTTGCTGAGTATCTAAATCACATTACAGCTATCTAAACATCTTCAATGAGGAAATCAGTCCAGGTATGTCCAGATTATTTTTAATCAGTCCAGATTATTTTTAATCAGTCCAGATTATTTTTAAAGGTAGAATTTTTGTTGCTGTTTCCTGGACATTTAAAAACCTTTATAATGGCTACATTTAAGGCTGGAGAATGTAAAAAGATACATACATATATATTTGTTGAGAGAAACTTCAGGTTTTTGAATTGGGTAAGTAAATCCTAACTATTTCACTTATGTTTTTCTCCTCTCCATGCTTTGACTGTGGAAGAGCTTCTGATTTTGTTTATTGGGAGTTTTTTGAGGAGGAGGAAAGTTTATTAATTACATCTGAGTCATTCCAATACTTAATACTGCAAAATTTTCCACTGTCTTCATTCAGTGAAGGAAGAGAAGCATTATAGTGAAGATTTTTGCTCCAGAGACATGCTCAATTGTCATCAGCAGTTGATGTTGCACCCCAGCCCAAAAACAACACCTCAAAACCTAAGCCAGTCCCCTTCAGAGAAGGAACTCAGTCCCTGGATATGTAAGTGCCTTTACTCTTATGATTGCTGCAGATTTGGGAATACAGTCGTGTTGTTTCTCTTGGAGTACATGTACACAAGCTGAAGTGAATGACACAGACACCCAGATAACAATAACTAGATGCTCTGCCAAGAGCAGCAACAAATAATTAAAGTTCCTGGTGATCAAATTTCAGTAATAATGCTAGGTGACTTTTAACTAATTTATACTAAATCTTAGTGAATAAGTGTAATACAGTATGCATCCCTTCCAAGAACACATGCATATCTGTTATCTTCATTCTCAAATTTACAACAAGGCTTTACCTAATCACAGGAAGGTAGCAAGAATATTTGTGCACTTGGAACAACTCTTCATGAGATACAAAGCAGCAAACCTCTTTACCATTACAGCATATCACATCTTCTCAGAAGGTTATTTTTCATCTTTTGTATGCTGTAAAACTCTCCTGTGTCGAGCAAAATGCCCTAAAGCCCTCAGACTTCAGCAGTGATTCATTCATGTGGTACAGCTTTGTTGTCTGAGACTGCAGAATCAACCAGTGATCATTACTGTAGACAGGATCTCTTATTGTTATTATTTTTTACAAAGAATAAGGTTTATCTGCTGCTAGAAAAGGTGCATCTCTCCAGCTACCTGTATGAGAGATTATTCTATTTGATGTTGGCACTTTAAGTTTTTTAATAGAAGGTAATCATCCTTCAATTCAATAATCCAGCTGAGTTACTACTAATGAAGAAAAATAAATACAAGCATGCACACATACATTAAAACTAAGATAACAGCTTTATACCAACACAATGCAGTCGCAATGCTGTATACATTTCTGTGGTTTACAACCTTTTTTTTTTACCATTGATAATGGACAGCTTCTTCTAAAAAGTAAGTAGCAAACAGTATAACTCACTCTTCTTCACAGGTGATTAGTTTTATATAATTTTATATTTTTACTCTAGACTAGAAACACTGCTTTATGCCATGAGGCAGCACTCCTTCAGCAAAAAACCACCACTGGCAGAATGGCACTCAGCAGCGAGCACAAGAGCAGGAGACAGTCCCTCCCAACTCCCACTACAGAATGATGCAGCAAACCATAAGTCTTACCAAAGTCATTAGGATCACCTGTGTACCCAGGTATTGGGCTGAAATGCTGTTTACATCATGGAAATCAGTATAAATTTGAAGTTGTTAGAGTAAACTACCATGGATCTTACTAGGCCTGCTCACTGTGGAATTAGCAGTGCATTTAATGTAAACTTCAATAATGAAATAAAGGTGACTACAAAACCCTTCCCTCTGTGACTGATATATTCTGGAATGACTACAAAGCACCACTAAGTACAAATAGCTGAATTAATCATTGCTCAAATCATGCAAAAAACTGAAAAATGCAAAACCTGAAGCGATAGTTTAAAAAAATAGTAAAAAGATAATGTATATTTATCATCATCTATTCTTCTCTGCAAACGATACCAAAATCATAAGGGGAGACACTAATGCTGGGCAAAAGTACCCCACCAAAATTCAGAATCAAGATGATTCTAAGATTTAAAAACTGGTCTTTACACTGAATGTTGGTGGGCAGAGGGGGGGGGAAGTAAGGGAAAAAAAAGTAAAGAAATAACACCCCACTTCTCAGAAATATTGAAAATATTAAAATATTTTTCTTTTAGAATTCCATGTACTTTCTTAAAAGCTATACAGAGAAGGTTGTTTCCGAAGTTAAATTGTGAAAAAAGCAATATATTGTGTGTCCTGTCCTATGTCATCCCCTCTCTCCCCCACCCCCCCCCATCTCCCCCCAACAGATTTCCAGTAAAATACAGTTTTTTACAGAAATGTATGTTCTGGTAAAGTGGTTTTATTCAAGTCCCCCAGACTCACAAACAGTCAAATATTAGACTAGTCAATAGATTAAAAACTATAGAATCAACAAGAGAAAGCAAACACTTTCAGAAAATATTTATTAACCACATAAGGTGGGCAAGAATAATTATTCTCCTGAGAAAAATTAATTTTAGAAGGCTGAAATCAAATTTCTTTCCCTAGAATCTCATGCACTAAACCACTGAATTACATTTTGGCTCAGGGCTAAATTGCAGTGTAGGTGGACACTGCAATACTAATTCTACCTTGAAGTACTTTTTTGGAAATTCTACATGAAGACACTTAATTTTTAAGCAGAAGTTCTAGAAATGGAGAGGAGAATTTATTTAAATCTCACCTTACTGCAAAGTAAGCTGCAATACTCTCTACTACTGGGGAAAAAACATGGTCTGTTGCAAAGTCTTCAGTGTATGTTCACCAGAACGTTTCTAACTATAGTTGAGACAACTGGTAGAGAATTATAGTCAAGATAACTGCAGACAACTCAGAAGTTGGCCGTGTATTTATAGCCATCCCTCAACTATTGCTCATGGCATGACACCTTAACCACCTATATAAAGGTGTCATTGCTAGAAACGATCCCTTGAAGCTATGTAGCCAGGCAGCTCTACTGATACACTGCTGGGAAGAAAGAAGGGAGGAACCCACCTTTGCCACAGCCAATTCAAATTATTAATACTGACTTAACTGCAAGGCTTAGATATTTCCTACATCAGATCTTTTAATAACTTCTGCTTCCAATTTTATGTTCTATTTAATGGTGAAGCCCTTTCTTACATCTAGATCATAAGCGCTCTATGGAAGGGAGCACTGCCCTTGGAGCCTCGTGTAAAGGACACGGCACAATGATGCCTGTGGTCCTGCACACTATTACAAGCACAACTTCAAATCAGAAGTCGGAGGAAAAAATAGTTATCAGTCATTGTCTAATTTTGTTCCACTGTTTGTATTAGAAAAGTAATTTCTTAAACTCTATTTGGCCACCACTGCAAACTGTTAGTTACAGAATCATAGAATCATTTAGGTTGGAAAGGATCTTTAAGATTGAGTCCAACCATAAATCTAACATTGCCAAGTCCATCACTAAACCAGGTCCATAAGTACCACATCCCCATGTCTTAAATACTTCCAGGGATCATGAACTCTGCCACTTCCCCAGGCAGCCTGTTCTAATGCTTGGCAACAACTTCGGTGAAGAAATTTTTCCTAATACCCAATCTAAACCTCCCCAGCACAACTTGAGGCCGTTTCCTCTCATCCCATAAGTTGTTACTCGTCAGGAGAGACTGACCCCCACCTCACTACACCCTCCTGTCAGGTAGTTGTAGAGAGCAATGAGGTCTCCCCTCAGCCTCCTTTGCTCCAGGCTCAACACCCCCAGTTCCTTCAACTGCTCCTCACAGGATTTGTGCTCCAGACCTTTCACCAGCTTCATGCCCTTCTCTGGACATGCTCCAACCCCTCAATGTCTGTCTTCCAGTGCCCAAAACTGAACACAGTATTTGAGGTGCGGCCTCACGAGTGCTGAGTACAGGGGGACGATCCCTTCCCTAGTCTTGTTGGCCACCATATTTCTGATACAAACCAGGATACCACTGGCCTTCTTGGCCACCTGAGCACACTGCTGGCTCATACTCAGCTGGCCGACAACCAACACCCCGAAGTCGTTTTCCTACAAACAGCTTTCCAGCCACTCTGCCTCAAGTCTGTAGAGTTGCAGAGGGTCGTTGTGACCCAGGTGTAGGACCCAGTCCTGACCCTTGTTGAACCTCATACAGTTGGCCTCAGCCCATCACTCCAGCCTGTCCAGACCCCTCTGTAGAGCCTGCCCACCCTCAAGGACATCAACATTCCCTCCCAACTGGGTGTAATCTGTAAACTTACTAAGGCTGCACTCAATGCACCTGTCCAAATCATTGATAAAGATACTAAGCAGAACTGACCCCAGTACTGAGCCCTGGAGAACACCACTTGTGACTGGCCACCAACTGGATTTAACTCCATGCAGCGCAACTCTCCAGGCTCAGCCATCCAGACAGTTTTTTTACCCAGTAAAGCATATGCTCGTCCAAGCCATGAGCAGCCAGTTGCAGTAATACGTTAACTAGTGTCTCTCAAATAACATTATACAGCTCATAGTCCAGAAGCATTAAGACTTGAGAGCTACAGTTCAAATCTATGTGAGCTCTCACTGACTTCAACGTAAACTGGATTTTCAAATTGCTTTTATGCATACTTTCATCTCATTGTCAAAGATGAAACGCTAGGCAAAGTATATGAAGAACACTGTTGCAGAACCAGAAAAAAATTTCCGAACTGCTTTAGAGAAAAGACCCTTCAAGCGCTGGAAAAAAAAAAATAGGACTTAGTGTCAAGCTTTCGTTTTGGATGGATTGCAATGGATTTTTTTCATTGCACAAACCTTAAGGCTTGATCAGCACCAAAAAGAAGTGATAAGCAAAACAGAACTTGCAGTACTAAGCCTCCAAAATGTGGTTAAAAGCTTTTCTCCTTTTCCTTGAAGATTTTTCTATCATTTTTAGACTTTAAAGTAGACAAGGATTTTTTTGATCTTTTCCACTTTTGTTTTCCATGTGTGTAACTTCACATTCATGACAAGCAGTACATGACACAAATTAAAGAAGTTAATGATGAAAACAAAGCAAGAAAATATAATTTATAAAGCTATAAAGGTCCATATAAACCCTTCAGAAGGTGATATTTCATCCTTCAGAAATGTTAACTGTATGAAACATTGATTGCTTCATGGATAGGATTTTATGGTCCTTTATTAGAAGTGTAAATGAGTTGCAGTGATGGGCTGGCTGATTTGAAGGAAAAAAAAAATCTTTCCTTGAAATCTGTGCAAAGAAAATAACTCATATAAAAAGAGAATTCATTTGGTGATCTCCAAAAATGAAAGTACATGAAAATGTTCTATTTGTATTAAAATTATATGTTGAACAGCAGGAGCTTGTAACATAGGCAAGGAAAAACATCCTTCAGCAGACAGGGAGCCCAAAGTCAAGCTTGGCAGCCTACAAAGAACAATGCAGCACCCAGAAATATCAGCAGTCAAAGTGCAAAGGCAGAACAGTCACATGCCATTATCTGTCAGCTCCATGCTTGCCTTTTAACCCTCCAAAAGGAACTGGGCAGCACCTTGTCTTGTATGGTACCTAAGCAGAGCTGAACTGGTTTACACACCAAGAAGTTAAAAACCAGAAGCAAAAACTTACCTTTGGAAAACACAGACAAAGTTTGATGCGCACATTATGTGTGCTGATGCATATGCATGTTTATCAAATTGACATTTCCTGTGAAAAATGGTTTATATATACACCTTAGGAAAATTTAATATTGTTTACAGGTTTTTTTCAGTAACATTAGTGTGGGTACAGTGTGGCTTATGGGCCATGGATCAGGAATGTCACAAGCAGAGTCCATGCCCGAGGTTCAGAGCTGCTCTAATAACACCATATCATTGTGTAGAAGTCAGAGTACCAACAGCATCACGGACTAGAAAGCCACAAGATAATTAATTAGGTCTAGATAGCTATCCAGACCTTATTTGAAGACAGAAGAGGTATGATTAATGCCCATCTTTATCACCACAAATTTTTCATTCCTCTTAAATCTCATCACTAAAATCAGGCAAGGGACAAGAAAAGGATGATTGCAGAAAACTCAATTGGAGGAAGGAAACAAAGCACATTTCCTTTGTAAAGCACATATTCTCTCCAGCTGTCTTCCCTTCTGTGGTGCTACAGTGTGACAGCACAAGACTCCCCATGTTTGGAGAAAAAAGAAGTAGTGAAGGTCTTGCTTCAAAAGATTATAACTGTACTTAGGAGAAAAATATGCAAGGAAAAGGGTAGGGAAAAGACTTCATAATATTATTCAGAGGCTAATTTAATCCCTTCCAAAGCAGTGTATGAAAGAATCTCTTGATCGTGAAGACAGATAGGAGGGTAATTTCTCTCAAGATACAGTTACTTTTGATTAATGTCCTCCCTCCTCAAGAGGAGAATACAATCTTACCTGAAATTAAGAATTAACAAAAAAAAAAAGAAAAGAAAAACCAAAAAAATAACCAAGCTAGATATTTCTAGAATTGTACCACAAAAAGTAGGAAGAGCTGGTTTATGCATTGGCAAAGCAGAGGCTAAGCAAGGACTCTTCTAACCTTGACTTGAAAGTAAATGATATCATAATACTGAAGTTATTCTTAAAATGTAAAAAAAGATACAGCCCCTGCATGTATCACTTGTGTCACTCTTGCTTCCCATGCTGGGACCAAATGTTATACAGAATTAGCTTTAGAGCACTGTAATTCATAAGCCAGACAGTCCAACTGTGATTCATCTCTTGTGCACTGGTTGAGTCAAAGTAACTCTGCTGTGACGTAACATGAGAAACCAATCTCCATCAAATCCCTTCTAAAATTCTAAGTGAAGAAGAAACAAACATTAATACTGCTGTTTAGGAATTATTCTTATTCTTTTCATTTGTGAGGCATGGAATAGTAGGAGTTTGTATTGACTCCTGTAAGCCACTCAATGACCAAGCAATGAAAATAAAACTGAACAGCTTCGGTGGACTTTACAAATGCACACTCCTCTTTCCCTCCCCAAGCACTGTTTAATATGCAACTGGACTATAATGTTTCTTGTTAGGCAGACAGCTTAAAATTAGAATTGTGGGAGGAGAAGTGATTGATGACCCAAGCTCCCACAGCCCTTTCAATGAAACATATTCCATTTCCCTTTCAAAATATGTTTATTATGAATTATTAGTTTGTCATTGGTCTTAATGAAAGTGAATTTACATGAACAACTCAGACCTCTGCGAGGGGAAACACATTAAACAGGTAATATTTCCCTCAGACTTTTCCAGACTCTACAGCTTAGCTAGAATTTTATTCCTTGCATACAGAACCAGTTTATTGATTGAGCAATGTTTCTTAGTTTGGAAACCACTTACTCAAAGTCAAAAAATGTTGTGACCTCAACCTCTTACTCTCAGAATAAATCATTAACATCAGTGTCTCAGGCAAAGCTTTATACTACTTGTGCAAAATGATGAAAAAGCATCTGAATCCTGGGTAAGAGAAGAAGCATCTTTTCAAGATGTCTTCATAAGAAGAAAATTTTCAAGTAGAATGGTCCTTCACATAAAAACTGATAGAAAGTTTTTGACAAAATATGCTTCAACTTGCAGAATTCCAGTTTTCTAAGCACCTCTAGTCCAAGATCTACTAATCAAATCCAACACAAGAAAAGAATATGCCCCAGTGAACTACACAATCATGTCGCAACTTGCCACTGCTTAACCAACTGGCATTCCCCAGAGTACAAGGCCTCCCATCACTCACAATACAGCTGTTACACTGCCTACATTCAGGAAATTGACATAGTTGAATATGGCTATTGTCACCCTCTCTCAGTCATAAAAAGAGCAGTATTTTATCAACAACAACAAAAAAGGTTATGGAAATAGTTGTCCCTGTCTTATACAGCACTAGTTATGCAGGCAGGATTTTTTCTTTTTTAAAAAAAAGAGCAATAGTTATCACAGGCTCTCTGCATAAGATGCTGACTCTCTGAGGGACATTCAATGACAGGGTGATAACATTCAATACACAAGAGCCCCTGGAGCCATTGCCTTCAAACCCCTCAAGCTCCCTGGCATCAGTTGTTAAGTCAGCAGTTCAGCTGACCATAGATCTCATTTAAAGTAGAAACCTTTCCTTGCCAACGTGTGATGAAATGATTGCAAGGCCTGTAGCAAAAGATAAATTAGATTGCAATTAAAAGCATGCAGGAATCAGTAAAATGCTCCCTATGGAGAAATTAAAGGAGCTTCTAAGTCTAAGGTCATTGCATAGTATTGAAGGTCCATGTCAGCACAAAACACTGATACATCCTCATTTTCTTTATATTTTAATAAAGGCTTCTGGAATCTCCCTATCCACTTTTGACCCCTACCAGAGGGAAAAATAAAATAAAAGAACAGAATTCCCATCACATTTTTGTAAAGGACAATGCTGCCATGTTCTTCATTTCATTAAACAGTAACTGTAGTGCCTCAACTGTGATTAGAACAACTTACATTTGGAAGGTTAATGCTGGTGTTGCCACTAGTTACCATTTGAAAACAACAGCATAGATACCAGAATTGTGATACATTGCACAGTCTCTTTCACATATAGGGATATTATTTTCATCAGGGTATCAACATTTTCATTGCACATTGTAGGTTAGAATTTAAATCCCAATGGCAGAGGACAAAGCAGCAGGCCAGGGTTAGATCTATTATTAATTTAAGAAAATAAAAAAATTCTCAGTGCTACAATACATCACTGGTAACTGAAGTTTCTCAGTCCAGTCTACATACATTCATCTAGTTTTGCTAGCACAGTAATACTTAACATCTTGTTCAAACTGGTCTAGTTTTTTTCAGTAAGATGACTCTTCAGTAATTTTCAGAATCAGCCTCTCCTCTCACCCTACCACTGAATTCATTCTAACTTGTCAGGATTCTGTCTATTTTTCTCCTTTTAGTTATGTTGTACTGCTGTGTTATTCAGTCACTTAGGAAAACTGTGAGTTATATACCTCAGATAGGATCTTAGAACATGCTAAACTTCAGACCAGTAAAAGCAAAAGTGGTCCTAACTAATTTGACTGTCCATTTAATTACCTTAAAATTGATAGTTTAACAGATGTAACAGCAATACGGAAAAAAAAATAAAATCAACAGGTATGAAGCTAGCTTAGTAGAGAACTTCAAGACCCAAACCATTCGTCTTTCCTGTGGCAATTCCTATACCCAGGACAATTTAAAAACTAAAACCAGTGTTTCTTGAACCTGAAGAATTCTAGGTCTGAATCCAATGTCTGTCTGCATTTGCTTCTCCTTATACATG
Source organism: Strix aluco (assembly GCF_031877795.1). Classification (NCBI taxonomy): domain Eukaryota; kingdom Metazoa; phylum Chordata; class Aves; order Strigiformes; family Strigidae; genus Strix; species Strix aluco. The sequence goes on along the minus strand of NC_133940.1, from coordinate 24,337,537 downwards.
GCTGGGACACCTTCCTAGTTTTGTGAGATATCCTGACAATCAGACACAGAAACCAATTCTACTTTATTTCTTGGTAGTCTTCAAAGTCATTCTATCTACTAAATTCCTAGATAGGTGGTGTCTACAGAAATATATTATTAAATACAATAAATGAAATATAATCTAAGTAGAAATACACCAAATATTCATTATCTTTGATAGGAAATACTCTAGAACACCACTACTGGAGAGAATATACCTAGCATACAGGAACAGCAGGAATATCTCAGCTCCTCCTAATAGAGATTTTTCCTAAAGAGTTAATTTGGACTTTCATTTCATTAGGATTGCATATTACAGCTTCTGCTTGAAGTTGATTTGCTTAAGCATACACTAGAGGATAGCCAAGCCAAAGGAACAGTTTTGAGAGAGTTACTAAATGGTTCAGTAATAGTTTGAATACTAGCAAAGTGGACATGATGTATAGTAAATAGGGAAACACTTATTCCACAAACAGCATGACTTTAATTTTAAAAATCATCATGTCTGATATGAAAAGAATGTGTGTCTTCATTCACAGGCAAACAGCTGCTCTCAATTAGCTTAACAAGTATGTAGCATGAGTATTCCTCTCCTCCATTACAGCATAAATATATAATCAGACGGATATTTCACAGAAAGTCTGCACCATTCCTAAAAGTATTGAACATTGCTTCCATTTCCCCACTTTGTTTTAAGTGGACTTCATAGTACCAAACTTTTTTAGATGAAGCCACATTCATGCTCAGGAAGTCACAAGGGAAAAAATAGACAGGAAAAATTGGAAATGATAATCAAAAAGGTAGCCAGAATTTCCTTGTTGCTTTATTCATCTGATTAAAAACATATATATATATATATGTGTTGGTGTATTTTGAACAAGTCGTCTCTCCATACTACAGGCAAAGTATAGAATCTAAGGTTCTTTCTGGCTGTGCATTATTATGGACCACTGACATGTTTGACTTCAACCATCTTCTCTCCCGGGTTTTTGGCCAGACAGCACTTGCAATCTGATTTACTCTAGAGGGTAATTTGTAGGCATCTAATCTTATTTACCTAAAAAATTGCATGGTGTGTAATTTTATCTTCTACCTTGTATGCCAGTAAATGTGCAACTAACATGATATTCCATACCTGCACGTAAGAGCTGAAATCTGTTAATACATTACATGTAAAACTACCTGTTCATTACAGAATCAAGTTCAAATGATCTTGGTTTGAACATCTACCTTCTCATCATTCATCCATTAAAGAAGCATGAAAATTTAACCTAAATATAAAACATTAAAAAAATAGTACAAGACTATTAAGTAAAATACAATGTTCAAGAGAAACCCATCATCTGTTCCGTAACTACGTACATGTACAGATACCCATATAGTTTAGCTCTATAGCAGTATGGTCCATTAAACAACATCAATTTACTTAGCGAAATGTAATACAGCTCGGTACACAAACCTCAACACTACACTCATTCTAAACTAAATAAGCACTGCCCACTATTTTACAGTCGCTAGATGTGAAGGCGGCTGAGCTGATGAGTTTGAAAGCCAAGCAAGAACAGTGCGCATGTTACAGAACGCCCACTGGACTTAAGTGCTCAACCTGATAAGAGCAGCTGAAATTTGACACTTAAAAATGAAAACATATGAATTGCCGATGTTTTCATTCAAGTGACATGGAGTAGTCCAACGGTGTGAAAAGTGATATTATAGATGTATTAGATTCCCCAAACTCTAAGAGAAAACTATTTTTGCTCTGTTGTTGTTCTACCTTTAATCCAGGGTAGTCAAGGGTAGAAGTCAACCAGAAAGAGGTTCATGAGTTTGGAAAAGAAACACTGTATTACACCTCTTCCTCTATGACTTAGAATTTCTTTTATCTGTAAGTATATACTTATGTGCCTTCCCATGTTTAGAGATTCTAAAAGATTGGTTTGATTTCAGTTTCAGATGTCAGTTTTAGCAAACATAGTCTTCTGTGTATCTGGAGAAAAACAAGTGAGCTACAGTGAGGTGTAGAACACAGGATGGATTCGATATTCCTGAGAAAGCTATCAATAGAACAAAGAAAACACACTTTGCCTCCCTTTTTTTCCCCCCTCTTCAGCACAGTAACATAGCTATTAAACAGATTTATTGACGGTGTGTATGATTATTTCCGCAGAGATGTGAGGGAGCAATGGATCAGCATTCACACCTCATTCCCCATATCACACCAGAACTTATGACCTCTCCCCCACAGTACACACTACACTCAGCTGAGTGGTAGTACCAGACAATGTGCGAGAATACATATCCAAAACAGAGGTATTCTTTTTTCTTGTGTTGTCACAGGTAAGAGCATAAATTTGTTTCTCATATGTGTAAATGTGTGTGTTTGCTTGCATTGCCACAGAATTACCATCTGCCACTTTATCAAGGGAGAGAGATACAGCTGTTGTTTTTTCACTTTTAGTTTTGGTTTGCAACCTTTTTCATGGATTTCACATAACAAAGTAAACCTATGTAGTGTAAACTATTACTAAGTCATTTTCCAAGTAACAGGGAGCAAGACTTTTACTTTAAAGGCAGTCTCAACCTTTCACAGCAAAACTCAAATCCTCAAGTCAACATCATATCTCAAGTGTTTGCATGTTAAAGATACCAGTAGTGAGACAGAACTACTAAAAGACCAAGTAAAGAAATGATACTGCCTGGCAGTGAACACATCTGAACATCCATGCACCACCAGCCTGGACAAAATCACATGCATGCCATCCATCAGCATGCATCATCTTTGAGCAGAGGCCCTCAATTACTGCATTAAAGAGCACTGACATTTTCTACAGCTGATAAACACTCTTCACTGACAGAATTGAGAGTACCTTGTAAGGGGAGACTTGGAACTTAAAGCATATAGAAGTTGTTTGACACTAACACTTAAATTCTGTAACCTGTAGAGTTAATTAGAAGAGTTATGAAATGCATTGCTGGCACTGCGAGTGTATTCCAGGTATAGAGAAGTGCTTTTGGATTATAAACCAGGTATTGTTCAACACTTCCCAGGAAAGTTTTAATTATTTTTAATTTGTCATCTCTGTTCAGTCATGGAGCATCACCAGTAGTCACTATGTTTCAACTAGTGAAAGCATTCTTGCAGTATGTTTTTAGCATGTCATACCTATGTATTCATATCCTACTTTGTACTACTTCTGCAGCATCACAATTCTATCTGAAACAGTGTCCTTTTCAGATGCAGCACATGTTGAGAAGCAGCATCACGCCCCTAACACTAGCTAGTAGCCATTATTAGAAAACGGCCCACAACACGTGTGTAGTAACAAAAATGACATAAAGGAATGGCACTTCCTGGTTGTTCAAGTACATTACTTTTGTGTTTTTATTCTAAACGTTGGTTAATTCTTTGCCATTCCTTGTAGCCTCATATCTGCACTCTTGGTTGTTTTTTTTTTTAAATCAATGGAAGGGGGGTGTTTTAACCCCCTCAATGCTTAGAGCAACCAACCTTTAGAATAGCAATGTTGTATATCAACACAGTCTGATCAAGATAGTATTTTAATTATGCAGATTCTGCCTTCCTAAATGGTTTGGGGTTGGTTTTTTTTTGGTGTGTGTTTGTTTATTTATTTAATATCAGGACCTCAAAAGTATTAAAGCTAAACTAAAAATCACACTGAACTTAATGTTTCCTCCATGTTCTGGACTTTCTCTCATTAGGGAAAGTCAGAACTCAAGGTCTTTCAACAAATTAACTTTTCTAACATGAACCACAACAGAGGAGATAACTAATGAAAACCGTATTTGTAGAGACAGATCAGAAGTAAGTTTATCATTGGGGCATCAGCCTAGGCATTCAAAGCGTAAGAAATCAAAGAACTGGTAATTCATGTTTGTTTCATATCTAACTGACATCCGTGAACTGAATTATTTCATTTAGATAAGATTTCAGGAATAGTTATCCCCAGTCCAAATAGCACCTGTCTGGAAAAGGTCCCCAAAAGAAACAAAAGGATGATTTTCGAAATAGAAATAGCATTTCTGTGAAAGCTGTATCAGTTACAGCATGGAACTGTGCTCCATCTTTAAGAAATATACACACCCACAAATGAAAAAAATAACTGTGATACTTTAGAATATATTTTTCAACATCCCAGCCTTCTGCAGAAACATGAAGCAAAAATAGTGCACCCTGACTGGACATACTAACCTCATACACACATATCCACCCTAATCATGAAAAAGGTGAGAACAGAGTAATTTAATTCTTGAGTCGTTCCTACTCATAATAGATTTTTTCTGACAAAAATTTTCCTTAAAAAAATGTAGAATTTCTCCCAAGGGAAAAAATTTAGACATCCACCACAGTACCAGCTTCATTTTCATCCTCTTAATCTACACCCTTCAATCCATTCCTTTCTTTCCTAAACATTTGTGTAGTGCATATCTCGTAAATGAAATCCCAAAGCTATGATGAGCTTGTTATAAGAATAACTTGATATGGATTATTATTCAGCAAGGATACAGCCAGAAAATAAAACCATCCTAAAACCAGCATTTAGCAGTGGCTATCAAATCCAGCTTGTTACACAGTGTTGCCGTCGTTTATAAAAGTGCACTGTAATTAAGGTAAACGAGATAGCAAGAACACAGTGACATTGTTAACTTAATGACCCATAGCCAAATTATTTAAGACATTTTTGAGGTTCAACTTAATTGTAATGGAAATAATATTGAAGAATTTACGAAGTTCTGGATGCCTTGTTGAATAACCTTAATGATCTTTCTCTCTGACTTGAATTTTGGTGTTTGTGTGTGTTTAGAATACTGCTTATAATCCAAGTAGTTAGTATAGAAGTGAATTCCAGTTTATAGCTGGTGCCATCCTCACAGTAAAATAACATTCGTGTTCTCCAAACCAATCACCACGCCATATTTTAAATTAATAAGGTACAACAACTTGGCAGCTCTTATGAGGAAATTGAGTTTTGATCAGATTCTCAGTTCTGTCAAATGAGATTTTGTCAATGCAAAGAAGAATACTTTTGCAGTTTCTAAAGGCACTTTTATAAACATTTTAAATACAAAGCACGCAAAAACCACTTTAAATTAATTACCAACATAACTGTATTTTGCCTTGTTCTAGAAAGCAATCTCAGAAGCACCACAGCGTATTGTGGGCTTCCAACCAAAACAAAACCCATTAAAAAACGCAGCTCTACTGCAAATGGCAAGCTTAAGTTACTCTGGAGATTGGTAGTGAAATCCAACGTACTTATTTTTCTTACCTAAATTATGAGTGCATTGTTTTCATCAGCAGAGTGAGACTTGATGTCTAATGTGAATTTGTTATAAAAGAGAAATAGGATGAACAATTTTTTCATTTTTTTTCAAATTATTTGATTATGAGCTCCAGAAGGAGAGTTACTTCCCACATAACACAGAACAATCAGATCTGTTTAAGACCATTGGTACAAATCATGGAAAAGATTTGGAGCTCAGGAAAGACAGGAAAATAATATGGCATTTTCCTACTGGTTATTAGAGAGTAAGGTAACAATCAAAAGCACAATTACAGGAAGTATAACACACACAGAAAAACCCCAAAAAACTTTAATCAGCTTAGACTGCAGTCTTCTGGTACTGGACTGTGATAGAACTATTGCACACAGCAAGTCCCTCCACTAATGAAGTGCACAGTTAATTAGCATATATTACTGTTAGAGATGGGTTTGGATGCTTTTAATACCTTTAGAATGATCTTTGTTTCACATAAGAATAAAAAGATCCACTACTACTCACAAAATCCCTCTGTTAACATTACTTTCCATCTTCAACTATAAGTGGCAAAGAAATTAGTCTAAACGCTTTTGCAATTCACCCATCCGCTACATGATGTGGGTGATGATTTCATAAACTGTATTTTCTGCATTACCTAATCACCCTGTGCTTTGAATCTCAGTGTAATGTGCCAAGCACAAGGGGCAGGGGAGTTTTAGCTTTAATTCTGAGCACAGGCCTATTATACAAAGCCAAGTTCAACAGAACAAGATTCAGTAAGACCAATGATAGTCAGTACTTACAACGTCATGAGTTACCACTTTCAGTCCTGTGCCATAGTGCAAGCTTTTCATGCTAAGTCTTGTTAATGATAACATCTTTTTCCCTTCCCATTTAAAAGCTTCTTGAAGCATCTGTATTTTAATTCTAATCAGATCGTATTCCTGAATAACTTCAGCACAGCTCAAAAGCACAGCACTGCATAGCAATTTTTCCCCTCAGTAACAGTCCTGTAGAGCAGACCAGTGGATTACAGGACAAAAATATTAGTAGTGAAAGGGACAACCTGGACCAACAGTACAGGACTGTTGGTAAAAGCAGTCATATTACTTAGCATTTCCATAAGCTGATCAAACTATGTTTTATAACTAGCTAGATTTTTTTTACCCTCTTACACTTCTACAAGCTATTGTTCCAGAATTGTCTTTATTTACTATTATTTTCTTGCATGATAGTTTATTTTAGTTTCCTTTGAAACAGTCATATTCTAAACCCATAATTTAAGTACAAGCAACACGTGTAGTGAGAACGCGGCAGTCCAAATGTCAGCATAGCCTGTACAACACATCAAAGACTCTGGATTTGTACATGGGTCACTAGAATTCCCATTGTTCAATTACCACATATTTACTAATACTAGCTTAAATGGAATTAGTTTTGCTTACTTATTCTGTTAATCATATTTCCTTCAGCAATACAGCTTACTAAACTGAGCCTTCTGAAGTATATGTTTTATTATAAATACACAGCAAATGCTAGGGCAACTGGAAGTTCCAGACAACCATTTGGAGATTTCAGTCTCTTGCCTCTGTCACATGCTGTCTGGACAATAGTTAAATTACAAGTCTGTTCTGTTCAGCAAAATAATGTTCTGATCTCTGTGGAGCTCCTAAGCCTTCATTTCACCCCCACACAAAAGCATCAACATTTCCATGGACCTGATGCAAATTTTCAGACATAACCAATAATGCTACCTATACAAAAGAAAACTATATTAAAAAAAAAAAATCACATTGGCTGAGGTAACAACACCACGTATCTTACTAAACTTGTCCGTTGTTTTTCTTTGCAGAATACCTGGCTGTATGTAGCCATAATTCCAATATTACTTACTTGATTTTTATGTGTGCGCTCTGTTTTTCTCTCTTGCTAATGGCAGACTTTTGTTTTGGAACAGAGCTGTGTTCTCCTGGAACCATTACAATCCATCACACTGAAACTGCCTTCAGACTTTTAGAGGCAATGGAAATAGAAGCAGGAACCACAACTGCAGCAAGTAGTTGTCAGGTCCTGCAGTTTTGCATAGATGCAGGTTTTGCATAAATGCAGGTTTTGCATAAAAGGTTCACTAGAAATACTGCCAGTGGCTATTCACTTACTAAAATGCCAACACTAAAAAACTATGGCATCATACTACTAATTTAACCATGAAAAATAACAATTAGGACTGACATGATGCAACTGGTAACCAAGAGGTTACTCTCAGTCAGTGGGAAGTCAGTGTTATTTAGCTGTCAGATTTGGATTGTGTGCTTTTTGCCTAACTCAGGGACCAGAGTTAGAGTCATCAACCACTGGTACTGATCTTATAGCCCATATTAAAGCTTATTCCGCTTGGGATTTCATTATGGTTGATCCCAAACTTCATTTTAAGCTGATTCAATGTTTTCTCAATCATAAATCCCTTCTTGTGTGGACTGTCTGGTGACCAACTATTTGCAAGTTCCAGCTCTGGCCTTACAATCAGTCTGAATGAGGATTTCTTCTACAGAAATATCTATTTTAATGAGATCTGTAGGAATCTCAAATTCAAGCTGTCTCTATTCCTTTGACTAGTTGTTGAAATCAGTTCATAGCTTCAATAGTTATTAGAAGCTTTTCTTTTACATACACACACACACAAGAGTACCCTTCACCTTAGAAAACTAAGCTGAAAACAAAGTGTTGGAAAGCTACACAGAAATAACGTTGGTAATTCCTCTATTAATTACTGACAGTCAAAGGAAAATAAATTAATTCTGCTTGCTAACATCTGTCAATGAGCTGCTTGTCAAAAGTTTTAAAAAAATTCAGATCTTGCTTGCTTCTACATATTTTTCCCAAAATTTGGATGCAACGAGTGGAATTTTCCTTTTGCTGTGCAGTCTCACAGTCTTGGTCTGTGCTGGTTTTAGCTCCAAATCTGACATAGATGTTTCTCATGCTATTTGCAGATTATTAAAAAAGACATTTGTAGTGCACTTAAAAACAACCAAAAAAACTCCAAACCAAGCAATAAAACAAAAAAAAAAAAACACCAAAAATGACCCTATTGATTTTGTCTTTAGGATTTTCAGTTTTTAACAACACAGTTTTCAATCTTTCTACAGTCCATTCAGCAATGTAACAGATATTTACCAATATTCTCACCAATGTCTTTTCTCTTTATCAAGCCAGGTGAGTTTTCTAAAACGCCTCTGTTGGAGTAAAGACACTTTTTTGGAGACGCTTCAGAAATTTTTTAGAGACAAAGTGCTTTCTGAAAAGAGAGCCTTATTGTTAGAGATGAAAATCATGACAGCCTAATAATATGTTGGGACTTCAGAAACAAAAGCAAGCTCAAAAAACTACTGGAAGCAATTTATGGATTATTTCCCTTTTACATTTTCAACACAGATGAGAAGGTCTTGCTAGATGTCCTCATTCTCTTTTTAGCTATATCAATGTTATTTAAGGAACAAATCCAGAAAGAGGGATTTGTCTTTTTAGAGAATCTCCAATACAATGCTGTCAGCTTCCTTCTTACTGTCTTTTAATAGCATTTATAATTAACATGAAAAAGCCTTAACTCATGTACCTCAAAGTTTTCTATTATCATAACAAGTGTGAACCCTAACAGCTGGTTTTATTCATGTAAGTAACTGCATGTAAATAACTTGACTGGAACCCCAAATTCTCCTCTTCCTAGGAAAGCTAACTTTATACAAAGAATCAGCAACCAATATTTGAAAGTGCTTCTCCCGAAGAGAAAGCCATTCAATTCCCCCATCCTAGAACTACCTATCTCAAAACCGCTACTCCGCAGTAGCGGAAAAAGCACATGCAGACCTAAGTTGCATTCTTAAAAGCCCTGCTATCCCCAAGGCCAAATCCCATCCATTTACATACAGGTGTGGATGTCTATGTAGTGCAGCAAGAGCACAACAGGATGTCAGAAGATCACGAAAAGATGGCAAGAGGTTACATGGAAAGATTTCCCATTAAACCTGTTCCTAACCATTCTTTTCTTCAAAGCAGAAGCACAGAGACCTGCAGAAGGATTTCTGTGCTACAACCATCACTCTGGAATGCAAGGAAGAGCCTGCAGTCTGATGTCTGAGCCAGCCACAGGATCTGATAGTGCTATCCACAAAGAGAGGTTAAAACCGTGTCCATGCCAGCATGCAAATTCACTCCATCTTCCACTATCTAGTTACTCTGAAGTATAAGCTTTATAGGTTGTTTATGCATGCTGGCATGTTCAGACACAAAGCACTGCCACTTTTTGTAACTTCTTAAGCTTATGTAATAATGTCCCTCAAAACTGATCTATTTTGCCTTCCTGTTCAAACGGTTTTTACTTTTACAAGAGTAAAAGTTTTTACTCCTATGCCAACCGTGTTTCTATTATGCATTTACAGCTTGTTTGCTACTATGCATGGGAAGAAAATAACTGAAGACCAGTTACCCATTTCTTTAGCCTGTAAGAGCTGAGCCTGCTAAGCCACTTTAGTCACCCTTTTGTAGATACTTTAATTCCAGCAATGTTGGTTCTATGAAGATAAAAAACCCAGTGCACACATTCTTTAACAGGTTGTTGGATAGAGAGTTATTATTTAGTTTGGAGAGTACCTATGCTGCACAGTGCACTTCATTGCACAGATTCCCACATCAGGCTGAAGCACTTAAGACATACTGTAATTTAACTACAACAAAAGCTTTAAAGAAAATTAATCAAGTTTCTTTGCCTGTGATTTTAGGCCAAGTGTATACTATCTCAGAATATTTTAGTGTAACAACATTTCAATGTCTATATCCAATACTAAGTGTTTATTTCAAGCCTTAAATTTTCCAAGCCAATAGGTTGATGTTCAGTTTTAAGAACCATTCACAATAAAGTTGAGTTGAGACAGTAACAAAAGCAGAAAACTCTGTGTTTAGGAATAGTGGACAAATGAAAGTTAATTGCTGAGGAATGATTGTCATCTATGGCCCACACACCTTGTACAGAATAACTCTGATTTCTTAGTAGATCCTCGTCCCAAACAGTCTTAAGGTAAGTATGTCAAAAATTTGATTAATTTATAGCAATTGTTGGAAAAGGAGAAATTCTAGAAGACAGGAATATTATGACCAAAAAAAAAAACCGCATTGTTTTTGATGTATTCAGCACTGAAATGCAATGAAATTGAGGATTTGGGACATTTAACTTCTGTACATACATTACTTGTCAGTAATCACAAATCAGAAATTTCAACAGTTACTCTACAGCAACATTCATTACACTTCAGCTTTTGCTATTCTGTATGTAGATAATATTATAGTGCATCAAATACACACTGTGGCAAAGTTTCAACCAATGTCAAAACGTTGACAGTTACCATTGTGGAATCATTTGCAGTGTACAGCTCAGATAAACCTTATGAACTTTCTAAAACCTTTTATTTTGACTCAAGTTAATTTGTATTAGGTAAGGCACATGAGAAGCAGTTACAAAAACATCTCCAAAAAATGAATAGACTAAGTTTTTGAAAGAAGCATTTACACCACAGCTGCTTCTTCAATCTCTCAGTTCTGTCTTCAACTCCACAGTGACCAAACAAAATAAAAAAAAAGGCAGATCTGTTGTGAACTTGAGTACTGACTTTACCGTCTATTCCCTTCCCATTGCACCTGGCACTTCAATATCCCCACAGCAGAAGGGAGCAAAGGGCTCCTGATGACTGAATAAAACTCAGGGAGCATTAGTGGTAACACATATGCATTTGCACTCTGATTTCTAACATCACACCTAATCTATTCCTGCTTGAAAACTCTCACTTTGAAATACTCCAGGGATTTGGTCTGCAGTGGTATAAATCAGTATTATCTGTTAGTTCTAAAATGCTCTCTGTAGTAAAACCTTTTAAAATTTCATACTGTGTAACAAAATTTATTTCATATTCCTTAATCTAGCCACTTATTCTGCCTCACGATTCATTTTAAGCAATCCAGTTCCCACTCCCATTGCTGGATTTTTTATTTCCTTTTAAAATTCTAATATTCCTTTACATGATGTGTCTCTGCAGCCAATGTGTTCTGTTCATTGAGATCGAAGATTTCGGGGCAATGTTCCTTTTTAACTGAATGCTTAAGCAATCTTCAGTCAGTTTCCACAATAGGATACCAGCAAAAACATAAAAGAAATCAGAGTTTAGAGACAGAAATGCATATGGATAACTTTAATAGAAAAGGTAAAATGCAATCAATGCTTACTAATTTTCATATAGGATCTAGAGACTTTTTACTTTAAATTTGTTTTACACTGACATTATAATTGGCTTCATTAGTCTTGAAAATTGTCGCTGCAAGTCAGACAGGCTGACTGCCTGGCTCCTGCCAGTTAGAAAATAACATTAGAAAATGCTAATTGTTAAATGAAATTTAAGCTAAAATATCCTATATGGAAACACATTGCACTTTAAACACAGATACAGAGAGTTTTAGATCAGACACATAGAACAGGGATTTTAAAATACAAACTCAAATCATCACCAAAATGGAAAATGGGGTGCATTATAACTTTTAAGGTTGAAGCCTATTTGAAAAGGCACCGACAATATACCCAGGAAGCACTAAAGCTTCTAAGGAAGTAATTAAGCGAAGAAAAACTCCTCATGCTCTGCTAAACAGTTTATTTTGCACTTCTAATTTTTTCTAATATTTGTAACAAACACCACATAGTGCAAATCTCAAGGAAAACTTTTTGATTTCTGTTAAAGACAGATATTGTTAAACCGCAGAAACATGGAAAAAAGCTTTTTATAAGCTTTGCTTAACATATATCTGCATTCTTAAGGTACTGATTAATAAGTCCCACCAATGCTTTCAATACATGGTGAGTCATTTATTGGGAAGAACGAGACAGGAAGCAATTACAAGACCTAACTTTAATAAAATTATTTTGATGAGGTCCTCCTTAAGCACAGATTTAGATCTTCATAGACTTTGGCTATTTTATGAATACTTAGGTATTCAAGTTTGCCTCTAATTGTCATTATCTTTTCCCCAATACTTCCTCATTAAAATATTAGTATAAAGTATTAGTTGAAAGTATTTGTGAAAGAGCCCATACTCTTACACACAATCATCTCCCTGAAACAGTGTCTTTCACCTAATTATTCCATTGAGGCTTCTTCAAACTGTTGATACAAAATTCCTGTGAAGTAGCATAATAGAGGCATTGCAAAGTTGAGAGATAACTACCTCCACATGAAATCCAAAATGGATAAATCTAAAGAAGCTATTTAAAAATCACTTTGAAATCTGTCATTTACTCAGTTCTTCAGTAGCATATGATATAAGAGGAAAAAAAAGACTTGAGGAGACAGTCTCCTGATCTCTCACATGGGGGAAAACGCATGTTAGCCAAGAAAAACTTCACAGGTCTGCAAAGCCGGTTCATACATCTTAACAGACTTTGAGCTCCGCTTCAAGTTCCAGATGTAAACGCCATGACAATCTCGGTTAGAAAGTGATATTCAGAAATCTGCACAGAGCAGGCTTTTATTGGGGTTGAAATCTAGAAAGTGGCAGGAGAAATTAGTGAGAGAAACCATGTTTCTTACTATTCGTCCCTTAGAAATGTCTTAAGAAACATAACATATAAAGAATGTTCCAATGAACACCCATCTTCTCAAAACACTTGTATATATCCATAGGGCCCCACACGTCTTAGCAATAAATCTGCTAACACAACTACGAATACAACCTACAAACAAATACAGTGTCACCAACTGTGGAATATTCAGAAAAACAGAGACACAGAAAATACAAATTTTCTTAAAGACATTTTATCTGGAAATTCAATCTGGAGATACAAATGATGCACATTGAAGAAGACATTTTCCCTGCTTAGCCCAAGTTCTCCAATAGGTCCCAGATTCTGCTTTGCCCACCTGAAGAGGCTATGCAACCAGCAGAAAGAAGTGCTGAGGGTTTTGCTGGGGAGACAGTACTTCACACTATACACTTCAGGCCATGCACTAGAAGCAGCCAAAGCAGACACGATGTACTAGTTACAGAATACAGATGGAATTAAAAAAATGGATTTGTAGAACCAGACTCTGGCAAGTCTTGTAGCTAACTGTAGTTATTGTAAACTGCTATCTGTTCCATGCTCTTCCTTGGAGTTAGCCCGTTATCTCCAAGGCAGGCAGGTATTACACCAAGAACCAAAAGCAGAATTGGGTCACAGCTGAAGTGCAGGAATGTGTTCCCTTACCACTACGTAACAGGGAAGGGAAACTTCAGCAGCTGACAGCCAACAGCCCCCTGAGGTACTGTCAGGGGAGGTGTCATCACCACCCTCCAACCACTCCTCAAATTCTGTCACACTGCTACCATTCAGCTGCCACCACTTCTAAGGTGACAGGGAAAGAGTGGGTTTTGATTCGGAGACTTTTGTCCCTAAATCTTCTTAGAACAAGGAAAATTTGTGCATCAGTACCTGGCCCTAGTGAGGGCAAATTATACATATGTACACAGATTCATGGAGCTATTAGTTACTGCTTAGGCTTAAATATAATCAGGATGCATTTATCTGCTGGCAAAAGCTATCAAGCAGCAGCACCTTTTGACACTCTGTAATATTCTGTGTTCAAAAGATTACCAAAAAAATCACATTTATATATTGTGTAATACAATAATCCAGCAAGATGCATTTTCTCTGTGTTTCCCCGTGTGCTTTGTAAGAGATAACAATTACAAATGCTATTTTCTCTTGTAAGGCTAATGCTGTTTTTAAAATAATGTTTATGTATTACTACAAGATATGTTTTCCTCCAATTCCACAGATAGCCACTGGAGACAATAAAGTAGTTTTTGCTTACTCCAAGATCCCCATCAAAAAAAAAAAAAATCAGCAGCAGACCATTATGTTGTGCAAAGAAACCATTCTCTTTTTTTCTGCCTAGCCTTAAGAAAGTAGTAACAGCTGTACTTCGTTGAATCAAAGTTCACTGTAGCACTCTAGACTTTGTAGCACTCTAGTCTTTTTCCCCCACTGTGGCATAAAGCAGGTGCCTGCAGAAGAGTTAGGACAAGGTAAAGAATGTAATAATTTCTCTCCTCAGACTCCATTTGTGTTCATAGTCTGAGCCAGAAACAGTCTGTGCATTAGGTCTCACTTCATTAACCTTTTCAGTCTCTTACTTAACCCATGCAGACCTTTCATATACACAACATTTTGCAGCAAGGAGTTTCACACTCCATAGATTCTCAAAGTTTACATGGATTCAAATCATGACCAGCAAACTGAAAATCATTAAGAAGTACTCAATAACAGACCCTTTAAAAAAGCCTGCTGCAGAGCTTTTGGATTTTTTTCTCTTAAACAGTGTTAATGGCATAAACTACAGGCTTTGAAAGAAGTGTCTCAGATTCAAGGAAATGTTCTGAGACATAAATACAGTGGGTTTAACATTTTCATTTGCATGAGATAAGGACTTTGGCAGTTGGCATGTTTGAAGGAAGCTTGTCTATTTGCTGCTACCCTTCACATTTTGTTTGAACGTAAATTAGTTATGAATGGACTTGCTGGATTGGAATAGGCATTCCTTGATATGAATAATCAGAATACAAAAATACAGATGAAGTTAAGCTCTGTTCTAACAGCTCATGGCAATTTAAGTATATGAAGTCTTAAATTTAAGCAGTGCATCCGCTCACCACACTTTTCTGTAACAAAATACCTTTTCATTCAACCACCACTTCAGATAGATATTGCTGGTACACCTAACATCAGCTGACTTAATGCATGTAAAACCTGACATTTCCTTAATTAATTAGTTGCTGAATGACTTCCTAACTTCTGTATGCATTATGATTAATGAAATTTCAAGCACCAGGGTCCTTTTCTTGTCAATGCTTGAAGGAAGTATGCTTTTGATCTCAAGCATACATAATATTGATAAACTCTGAAAACAATAACCAGACAGTGATCCATATGCTATTCCACAAATTCAAAACTACTTCCAAATAGAAGTACCTCAGACATAACTAAATTAAGAAAAGAGTTACCTCAGCTGTTAACTTGCCGTGGTTGCAAGAGGTTTGTGCTGAGGTATTAATAATGGCAAATGCCATTGTTTTTGCAGTCTTTTTCTAACTAACAGCACAGTGTTGAATGAATACAGGCAAGAATAAATGATATACATGTTCTTGCAAGATTCAGTAGAAGCATCTTGGGTAGCTGAGGCATTTCATAAAAATTGCTGTAAGAAGTGTTGGGAAAAAATAAGATTATTTCTGTCATGGGATTAATGTCAGCAAGCAGGAAGATCTTGCAGGGATTGTAACAATTTCAGACCCTGACGAGTAAAGTGGTCTTAGTTTTAAATTGTCTGACTAGAATGATGTGATAATTCTAAAACTAGTAACTTAGACATACTAAAGATTACTAACAAACATCATGATCTCTCCTGAAGTATTAATCCAAAGTTTTCTTAGTCTGATTTATCGAATTCTAGCACCCAAACCTAAGGCAACTACTATGACAGTGCTTTTGTACTGCTGACATAACTGAAAAAACAGTACATGTGAAGATAAGAAAAGTCTTCACAGTAAGAAGAAATTTGTTTGAGACCTCAAGCAACTAACAGCTGACTATGCCCTACTTGTGCAGAAAATCCTAAAACCAATATGCTATCTTACACATAGTAAAAGTTCAATGACACTGCTACTTGAAGTACAGCAACAGGTCACCAGAGTGGAGCAAACCTGGCTGTACACTGTGCAACAGCTCACTGTTTACCATAGGATGTTTGTGGGATTCTTTAGGGAAGGCAGAGCACTGAGCAACTGTCTTGCCCATCTCTAAATGCAAAAGAAACAGTATTCTTTTGACACAGGGAAGCAGTTGAGTCCCTATAGTTGGTTTACATTCCTCTCTGATTCCATCCTCAAAAGAACAGGTTGAGGTTACCACTTTATTCGCTCTGATGTCTGAAGCTTCAATCTTATTTTGCAAATGGCCAGTTCTCTTTGTACCTGAAGGCACCTAGCTTAGAGGTACAAGCATTAAGGAAGTCAGAAGCTTTTGGAATGGAAACTATGACACCATTTATTACAAATTTGCCTTTGAATTTTAAAAAAACTATTGAATTATCTGCAGTGTTCATTAAAAATATGATTATAGGACACAAAATACTTAAAAGCCTTCCTAAACACAGCTGTGTTGTTTCCTCCTGAGAACATGCAGTGCCCCTCCTGTAAACACATCACAGAACTACAGGGTTTTACTAACTGGGGTTTACATGCAACTTCACCATTCACCACAAATAAGGTATCACAGAGACAATCATGAAAATTTTAACATTTTAAATGGAACAGATAAACTTAGGTGAATAGTTAAAGATATAAAAGCATGGAGAAATGCTGTCTAGTTCTTTAGGCGATCTATCATCTAACATGACCTTAATAAGTACAAGATAAGAAAGTGAAATGAGTTCTGTGTAACTTAAAATTAGCTGTATAGCCCAAAATACTTGCATGAAGGGTTTCCCAAGGTTCCATACAGTTCTTAGTGAACCATAGTAAGAAGCACATCACATGAAATTGATAGAACATAACAGGTCTCAGCAATAAAATCCACTTTAACCTTAAATGTGCACATTGTCAATTACTTCATTAGCTTTAAAAATATGTATTTTTTCAACCACCGCCGCAATAATAGCTACAATCCTTGCCTCAAACTGATTCTGAGGGAAAGTGCTATGAATGCTTATGTCATCAGTAAATGGACCTTGCACTGCCTGCAAGAAGAGGTGTTGTTTTGCCTAAGAGAAACATTTGTGTGTTCAAAAATGGTGAGACAAACAATTGATGAAGAACACTAAAAAATATTTTCTAATCAGGAGTTAAAAGAAAAACATTTAAATGATACTGCCACTTCCAAACAGGACTTACCAAATTTATTTGTTAAAAAAAATTTAAAAGGAGTAGAACGCTGCATTAACAAAGACAAAAATTCAAAAATATGTTAAATCCTCAATTGTGAGGGCTGGACAAGTAAATGAAAACCACTTTACATGCTTGCAAAGCCACGTGTTCTCTAAAAGGGCTTTCTTGCGTCTTCTACACATCAACATGAGTTTCACAACCCTGAGCCCAGCAAACAGGTCAACTTGGCAAAATATGAAATTCTACTATTCATATTCATGTCAAATAATACGCTTCTTCGAAGAGATCAAAGTTGCATCATATGGAAAGCTCTGCATCTGATTAAGAGTGCTTGGTTCTGGAATCACAATGAACAAGTTTATTTTGCACTTAGAATAAAAATATCAAGTGACAGACAGAAACAAATGCATTCAACTTGAAAAAAATATTTTCATGAGTAGGTAAGCAGCTGGGACCATACCATTTGCATTGCATTCTTAAACTTATCGCCATGACATAGCTGTTTGAATGGAACAGAACAAGTAAAGCAACAGGGAATACATTAAGAATAAAATTGGGTTGGTAGATACAGTTAGCACAGTTCAGTCAATAGTTACAATCTCAGTATGCTTTTAGGGGCTATTATCGTCACCTCAACATTCGGATTATTGTTTTAGCCCATCTGCAAAGCATGAACACTTGGAAGTACACTATTATTTTCTATCACAGATTTTGTTTGCTCTTCAACATTGCCACAATTGAACAGATATGCCCTCTCCTACCTACTGTAGATCAAAAAGTTTGTCTTACAGATGGCTCTTCCCTGTAAAGGAAATGCAGTAATTATAATACATCTTTTCTGTCCTGATTACATGGTCTCCTTCAGTTTACTAGCTGTGGGTTTTAAACACAGACACTGCCCATTTCCATGGTTATCAGGAGGATGCTTTGTGCTGTTTTCAGTTTTGAAAGGCAAACTAGAGGGTATTGTAACACTTACCGGGATATAACGAACTAATTTTTCCACTGTTGCAAGCACAGTGCAGTTCTCCTTTGCTTCAAAGCAACCACTGATACTCAGCCTGTTTAGTTCCTAGTTCTGACATCCCTCACATGACCACTGGTGCTCACCATGTGGTACTTACAAAGGATAACTTGGCCCAACGCTGTTAATCACATCACTTAATAGTAAGTCTGAGGTTTTTAGATATAGCAGCAATGAACCGTGTATATATACATACACATTATTTGATACAAAATTATTTGATCATGAAAACTCCAAAGATTCAGAAGAGTCTGTATTTGTGCCAGGCTTGTCATTCTGGCACAGATCTTCCCAATGAGACTGCTTATGACAAAAGGAGAATGCCAAAGAGTTTTGTTTCCTTTTAGTGTAGAAGGCCAAATACCATTACATTTTTAGCCAATAATACTTTAATGAGACACCCAGCCCCTAAACTCTTTCAGAAGTATTAAATGGAAGATAGACTTGACTAATTTCTCATCTAACATTTGAATGTGTCATACTGATATGCTGTTTGACTACTGAGGTAACAGGAGATACAGGTTTCAGTGTATGAAGTATATAGCATTGAAAATTTGATAAGCAAAAATAATCTTAGTTTTTAAGCACAACAATTAGGAAAAACACCTTAATTTACAACTGTCAGACCCCATATCCAAATCTTGAACCCAGTGTTTTGAGAGGAAAGAGAACACAAGAAAGATGTAACCGTTTGCTTCAGACCAACCTGTATCACCACCAACACAGACAGAAATAAAGAAGGCTCAATGGCAATTTAAAGGAATTTAATTTAAAATTTAGGTCTTTCGCCCAGTAAGTATTCTTATAAACATAAACTTATTAATACTGCAACTTTCAGAACTGTTCCTCTGAGGTCATTTTTCTGTATGAGGATGTTATATTAAGATTCACTAGACATAATAAACTAACTAGCCCATTTATTACGGTTATCTACCCAGTTTTATAATTTCTTGACTGTATTAGAACTGGGGGCATAATCTATCCTTTTCCTGAAATTACATTGTCCAGAGAGAAAAGGGTGAAGATAAAGAAGAAACAAAAGGGGAAAAAAGGAAAACATCTACACACTTCCTAGTTCACAGAATGCATTGGAGCAAAAAACTCAGACTATTGCACCAGCCTTTCCTCAGGCCTTCAACATCTTCACGTAGATCGGCCCCACAAGTAAAGAGTAAAATAAAATGGTATCCATGGGACTAAAGAGGCTGCTGAGAAGCTAACAGGCATAGAAACTCTGCTACACCTTTTATGCTAAGCCAGCTGATTAACTTGAATTCTCATCTACACGAGCTAAGGTATCACAGGAGGGATTATTTTAGATTGTTTTGTTTTGTTTTCTTTATAAACTAAGGTAGACTTTTTATGTCCTGTCTCTCACTTGGAATCTACTTCTCATTAGAACATGACAAGAAGCCTGATAGTAGGTGCTTTTTAGA
The DNA here is from genome assembly GCF_031877795.1 of Strix aluco. Classification (NCBI taxonomy): domain Eukaryota; kingdom Metazoa; phylum Chordata; class Aves; order Strigiformes; family Strigidae; genus Strix; species Strix aluco. Next base: position 24,317,819 of record NC_133940.1, on the reverse strand, counting down.
CTTGCTGTTTTAGAAAACACTCAATTGGACTGTGGGTGGTTGAGGTTTTGGAGCACGATTTGGGGATAGTGGTTTTTAAATATACACACAAACAAGTACCTCCTCCAGAAGTCTTCTAAGAACTGAATCTTTTATTTTAAGTATGATTTGGAGGTAAAAATCAAAGTTAAAGCCACCATCTGAACTGCAGGTCAAAGTCTTCCCTGTAGTGTTCAATTACATCATCACCTTAGTATTTTTGCTCCTTTAGCCAAAGTTAATCAATCCACAGTACAAGTCCTATTCAGCAATTCCTCCTGCTCTGGCAAGCAGAATACTGGTATCTTTATTAACAGCAGAAATTATAATCTGCTACCCCAGCAACAACTGTGATGACACAGATCAAAGATGAACATTAACTGACAAGGAACTGGAAATAATAAAGTCTACTTTAGATATAACAGTGAGCACTAAACAGAATGCAGTACAGAGGGGAAAATAATGTATAAAAAGGCAGATCAAATCTGTTTCCAAAGATTCTTCACACGTTAATCCTGAAGTTATAAGGGTAAATTACAACCTGCTGGTTTGAATCATCTACTCAAAATGCATATTTAATTTTATCCTTTTCTTTCTCTTCACTGAGAAGGAACTGTGCTCTGTGCTTTGCTCATATAAGCAAAGAATTATCTGATATGATCTGAATCCTCAGCTCCTTTGAGAAGCTGGTATCTCTGTATTACATACACATGGAGTAGCTAGTACTCTGTGCTTCTCTAATGTACCAATGATGTGAGATAAATAATAAAGCTATCCAGGGCACTGAGGAGTATCGCAGAGATTCTAATCTATGATAGCATCCCATGACTCTGCCAGCCCCTCTGTATTTGGTAGCTACTGTGCATGGCACATGCCTTGGTGTAAAAGCGTACACAGCACACTTCCTTACAGACACTTCAGATGATTTTTCCGTTGCTACGGCAAGTGTGCAGTTAACACTCGTCTGTTCCTGGTACAGCTTCTACCAGGGGCAAAATTCCACCTGCATATTCACCAGAACCTTTACAGACATGATAGAACAAGCAGGATTTCAACCTTAAGCATATAAGCAATATTTCAGTTTTGTTTCAACTTCTGTTCTCCCCCAAGTGTGTATCAAATTTAACACCACACTTTTGGGAGTTGTTTATTTGTTAAATCTATTTAAGGCAGACAAAAAGCAAAGAAATTTTCACAAAAATACCCATTAATGATTACAGCAGGCCAATAGTTAAAGGAACAGCCTGGTTTTTCTTTATGTTGTAGCTTGACAGCTCATATTCAAATTTATTAGTTCTGCGGACTGTATGTAGTTTTAAGTATTTATCAACATATTAATTACATATTTTGCATTGGTTCTACACCTTTCAACTTTATAACAGAGAGCTTTGCAACTCTGATAAGGAGGAAGCACAACAACTTCAAAGCTTTGCAAGATTAAATACCATAAGCATTACTTTATGACCCTCCAGTCCTTCTAACACATGAGTAAGGTCAAGAACAAAACTCCTCACGTGCTACCTGAGGACAATTGCTGCCACTACATTGGAGTAGGCAGAGGCCAAGTGCAACACCATCTCCTGTTTTATCTGATTTTGTGATCATTTAGCACTGGGCTGGGAGCAGAGCACAGCTGCCAACTTCTCCTTCCAAAACACACAGAAAAGCAGGCAAGCTCAACATGTCCACCTGAAGTAGTTTTTGAAAGTAGGTTAAAAACCTCATGAGAAGTGCATCAACTAAGGAAAAACTATTCCTCAGCATGAAAGGGTTTAGTTAAGCACAGAGATGAAAATTCCTACCATGATACTGACTGCTTTGTTCAACAATGTTTTCTTATATAAGGTATTTTGCAACAACCTCACAGTACTATTCATTCTGTGGTTTTCACTGACACCAGGAAGGTATGAGAAGAGGCAGTGTTTCTGTGACATTCAGTCAGATAGGGTCCAGACAGTATTGCAATGAGACAGATAGAAAAAGAGAAAGAACATGAAAATTAAGAATTAAGAATAGATGTATTTGTTTACTTGTGTTGTAGTACATTACATACGTAAAGCACAATACCAGTCAAAGCATTCCATGAGGAGCTTGTAAAGGCTCAATATCACATACGTGGAGAGAGAAGGAAAAAGGCACATTCTGACGATGGCCATTTTCACTCCCGCCAAACTCCACAGGAGTAAGTACCAGTAACGGTGTTAGGGCCCTTACACATTTGCAACACTTTGCACTTTGAACACATCTGTGTTTTACCAACTTTCCTTTTCAAGTGAGCTATGCGAATTCATAGATATGAAAGTTGCAATTTGTCCTTCCTTCCAGACACTCTTAAAAACCTATTTGGTAATTTACCATTGCAAGTTTTATTGCAAAAAAAGATCAGCACTTACGTGTGCTAAAACTCCCTTTTATTGCAACAAAAACGACCAGCACCTAGAAGTGTTGGCATCTTCTCCATTTTTAAATAATTTTCAGTATGTACTGAATTGGAGCTACTCGCTAAGGTAGCAGGAATGAGACACTGCTGTTCTCTGAGACTTAAGACATGGGATTGCTGCTGTGGAGGAAAGTATTAGCACTACAGCATATCATGTTTAGACGAAATCAGTTGTATCATTCAGTACAGAGTCTTCTGAGATAATAAGACAACATAATTGACTAACTATCTTATTTGACATAGGGAGAGAGACAGAGTCAAGAATGCTGTGCTACACTCTGGCTGTGGTTCCAGCTGCTGCAGAAGCTACACCTTTCTAATTTCACCTTCACTGGCCACCCTGACCCACAATAATGCCAGTTACCTCTGAAAGGCTTGAGGTGATAAGCTGTATATCATCTTTGCTCAGTCTTCCATCACAATCCTTTCCCTGTGCGTGGTTTAACTTGAACAGATGACCAGCCCACACCGTATTCATTGAGTCTACTTACTACCTGCTTGGTAAAGGTAATGAATGAGGAAGTTGGCCTAAGTGGAACACAAGAACTTTTGATAGCACGAGTAACTTAATACTGCAAGAGACCAGGGTAAACTGATCAGCAATTTCAGATGCCCTTAGAAGCTGAAGAAATCTATACAACAGAACACAAAGCTGGAACAGAAAGTTGAGCCTACTACAAATGATAGACTGCAATTTGATTTCTGGCACTAACATGTTTAGGAATTACCTATTATTTACTGCAGCTTTCTCCATTTTGTGAGCAAAACATTGGAATGCAGTTCAGAAAACATCCTAGGGAAGGAAAATTAACCACCTTGCCTAGTATAACATCTGTTACTAAATTGCTGGTCAGTGATGGGAGGGTTTTTTACCCACAGTAGTTTACAGTCAGAATTCAGCCTGCCAAAAAAAAGCTAATGATTTCTTTGGGCAGAGCATGCACTGAAGTAATAGAGAAGTCCTTCATGTTCAAGTAAAATCAGAATTCTGACTAAGTAAATAGGCACCTAGCAAGGAACAAAAAGACTAGCAAGTTCTCGAAATTACTAGGAAGAAGCTTGGAATCATCTGTGAATTGGGAATGAAATAATTTAATAGAACAATGGATTTTCAAAATGCAAATTTTCTAGATCCTGCTTGAGGCTTTTTAGAGGGTTTCAGAGTGTTTTGTTATTTTTTGCTCTCATATCATTAGCACTGGTAACAAAAATTTAACAAGAACTTATAGATACAGTATTACATTCTATCAAAGACTTAGATGTTCATTATGGACTTAACTGGAGGAGTACATAATTTCATTTGGAAAGAAAAAGAAATATCATTTCCACTTGAAAAACAGCAAACAGGATAAGCCAAATGAAAATTTAAATTCAAAAGTATATGTAAATATAAATTAAGAAGTGGTGCAAATATTAATGTCTTTAGCTTGAACCATATTAAAATTTGGTACTGAACAATCACGATGCCCTAAATCAGCAATTCACAAATTTTAGCCTATGCAACCTTCCAAAGGTTAATAAAGAATGGCTGTAAGAAAGTCCTTGTCAGCTCTCAGAATTAATTTGAGGTAGACAGACCACTAATATTTATTATGTATCACAAGTACAGTAGTTTTTATTTTTATCATTTAAAATATACATATTAAAAAAAATTACTATCCATATTAAAAGAAGATTGCAGAATTACATTATATGTACCTGAAGTATCTATTAGATCGATATATTTGCAGCTTAAGGTATGCTCACAAATAGCAGACTCCTAATTTTCTTGCAGAAAGTGTCAGAAGTAGCAAGTGGATATTATATGAGTTTAACAAAGCACAACAGCCCAATCCTTCCAGGCTTGTACACTAGAAATGTCTGTGGAGAAAATGAGGCAACTGTAGCAAAACATCAATCCATTAATTGCAGACAAATGATTCCTTTAGTTCAGCCTTTGAATTACAACCCTGCAGTATGCTTGGGTTCCAAGTCTGTTTGTTTGCGTTGTTTTTTTTAAAGGTATGCTATTATGTGTCCAGGCTTAATTAAGCAGAACACTAAACATGGAGAATAGGCAACTCACAGGATAAACCTCAATGGTACACTAATTTAAGCTGAGGACCTAACTCCAAACGCATGAATCATTGCTACTAAACTTAAACAGAATTTCCTTCTGAGAACACCAAAAATAAACTGCAAGTACAAGTTCTTTCACCCTCAATGTGAATTAAATGACTTTTGCAAATACATCCTGCATGATGAAAATTATTAAAAACAAGTCATTAAATTAAATATTTCAGTTATCTCTGTGTTTCTAATGTAAAAGTTTGCCTTACAGTATGGAGCTTGGGATTTTTCTAAAGTAAGAGTGAAGGAGGGGAAGAGGACTTTTATCATATTTCTAGATTATGTTTTAAGGATTTTTTTTAAGGAAGGGATGAGACTTGATACAACATGACATGACTGTCCCACTTACTGTAACCAGCTTCTTCGTTTCAGAAATAATGAATTAACTACTACGTACTTGTCCCACCAACAACATACTAGTGGACAAAATTGCCTCATTTTTTGAAAAAATAAAAGATGTTTCTAAAAACTAAAACATTCTGCTTCCTTTCTAAGAAAATGTAAAATAGATTCTAAACTCTTTTACCTGAATAATTACAGAGTTTTATTTGGATCAGATCTCAGCTTGAGGCCTCTGGACAAACTAATGTCTTGCACAAAAATCAGACCTCAGAGGAACTGGAATTTTTATATTCATTACGCTTCAGAAAACCAGCAACATATTTCAAAGTTTTTTGGGTTTTTTTTTCAGAGATATTTTATGTTGATAGCTTTATGTAAAACAGTAAATGGTTTCCTATTTTCATTTTATTACTGAGAGCTTCCTTAAAGCATTATAGGAGAACAGTAACAAAACTACTGCTTCTCATAATGTGAAGTTGACTCTCCTGTAATTCTGAAGATTACTACACCAGCAAACCAACTGAACAGAAAATTGTCAAATTACTATGTGGGCTATAGGAAATAAAATGAGAAAAAGCTAAAAACTGTGCATTACAAAATAAGATCCTGCAATGTATGTAAAAAGTAGTTACTCGAGACAGGCATGTAACACAGCTTGTAGGAAACACACAAAAAAGGTAGAAACAGGGCAAGTTAGACATGAACCAACACCTAGCTCTGGACACCTGAGAAACTAGCAGCTTCTACTGAAAAGACTTATTTGATTTGTCCCTTGTTTTCTAATGTCAGCTTTATAGTTACACATTGGCTCCAGCTACACTGTGCTCCTTATCAGAGCTAAGAATGAAGTCCCTGCACATTTCAGTTGTCAGAATTATCAACAATATGTTCACTTCTCAGTGCTGATCTGATCCACAAATTATTATGAGCCCTGCTGACTGTTTGTTGGCCTGGCCCAGGTATTGCCAGGCCATGGCAGCACTAGTCTTGCTGTGCTTCTCTTTCTTGTCACACAGAATTCACAGCACAGACTGTGTGGTCTACTGGGGTCTCCTGACAGGACAGTTATCATTCAACATCTACATTGTAGCACTATGTTGTGCCACCAGAACACTGTTACTGAGTTGCACTGGAAAACTAATTAGTCTATGTCTTGAAGTACATAGTAAGGTATTCAGTGGTCTTTGAATCTAAATCACATTATACAGAGAGCATAGCACTCCATTAATTCTTAGTCCAAAATGAAAGAAACTTGCTCCATATTATAAGAGTACAGTTGCTTTTTAAAGGGGGAAGATATGATTAATAGAGCCATTGTGCTTTTCCCTGGTACCATAAATAAAGTATACATCAGAATACTGACTTCAATGAAAACAAAAAACCAACAGCAACAGCACCAGAAGTTTAGTGAGTTCAGCCTGGCATGAAGGTTTTAGATCTCTGCCTGCACCAACAGAAGGTCCCTGAAGGGCACCAGGGAATGAACCGTCTGGAGCACGAATCTCAAACAGCTGTGATGTGTCAGGCTGGAGTTGGTCCTCAGCTCCATTTAGCATGTACATGGTGGTTTTGCTTCAGCTAATCAGATCTTACCATTACACTTGAAGAGGAACTAACAGTGTGGAAGTAAAACTGAAAGGGGGGAGGGTGCAGGAAAAATGCAAATATTTCCATGAGATTAAGTGTATTATCCATGCTACATGAAGACAATATTTAAGACAGAACATGGGGTAGAGACACTACAAGCTAGAGTTCAGTTAAACCTGTACAAAGAAATCGAGGTATGGTAGAAAAACAATTTTAACATGCCAAAGCAATTCTTGTAGGAGAAAATCTATTGGTAGAGGATGCCAGCTGAGACTGATATATGCCTGCTGCTGTGCAAATGTATTTTCAGGATTCCTGATAGATAGATAGTGGGCAGATGACAAGGATGCCCAGAATACTATAGGCCAGCAACATGCAAGACTGACAAGGGTTTATAGCCATGTCCCGTTGTCTTTCTTCCAGCTATCCTTCTAGTCAAGTCTTATAACGAAAGCTTTTTGTCTCTCTAATATGGAGAGTGCTTCAATGGTAAAGGCAATGACTTTCTTCCTTTGTGGATGTAAATTGGCACACACCTGCATTTGGCAAACAAGCCATAGGAAGCTCCAACACTCTGCCAACAGCAAATTTACTGCACTGATCACTCCTAAGTGGTAGTCAAAAGTTACTGCCAGATGTAATCAGACTTAGTAATCAATATTAGAGATGAGAAGCAAACAGAGCTGTATTTCTTTTACTAGTTTTGCTTCCTAGATTAAGGCTTACATAAAAGATCTTCCTTTGAATCCTGCATTAAGCAGCTAATTGTACCAATAATGAGAGTGCTTATGCAGTCGGTGAGTTAGAAGGAACCAGAATTCAAGAATATAATCACTTCTTATCACACTCAAATGGAAATATCAAACGCTGTCAAATGGTACAAAATGTATTCCTGAGTTCCAAAATTAACGGAGAAGTTACAAATACTTGAGGCCAGGGTAGATTTTCTATTGATTTTTACTAAAATAAGTAGTGTGTATACATGGTACTGCAGAAAAGTAAGACATGTATTAAAAGAGTTTAGAATTCACAGGTCAGTGTTTCACTATAACCCACAAAACGATCAAGCAGTTAGCACATCTGACGAATGTCATACTGGGTAGCCCTTACATAGAGACTGCTGCAATTAATCCGTAAAAATGTCTGATACAGTCTTACACAACAGAAGGGATTTTTGTTTAAACATTAAAAAAATGCAAAACTCTGAGTTTCCTTTTAAACTTAAAAACAAAACTCAAACGTTATCAGTGTTTTTACCACCAGCCATGATACCGTATGCAGCCCCTACCCTCTGGACCATTCTTTCCTTATTATGTTCTAACTGTAGTTGATAACAAAGGTAGTGTATAATTGGACTCTGATTTTGTATAAACTCGTTAAGATGTAGCCAGCAGGTGAGTCTCTCACAGTGCTTTTTAACTCCTTGCACTGTTTTAACCATGAAAAGCTTCTTCGCAACTCTCAGTGAAAAAAATAGGTCATATGGGGGGAAAATAAGCAAAACCCCTGAAGTACTGAAAAAGAACACCAGTAACCAGAACGAAAATATATTAAATGTCATGAAGAATGATTCCTCCTGTGCATTAATCACTTGCAGGAGAATCAGAGAAGAAATCCTTGTCTGCTTACTCAACAAGTGGGGATCAAGATTTTACAACTATTTTTTGCATACAGTATCCTAGCCAGAAAATGAAACAGTTTGTAAAAAAATGTGTCCTGGGTGATTTAAAGGTCCCATTTCCTCCACACACACACTCAGTTGACAAATGTGACAGAGACCTAATGAAAACTTAAATAAGAAAAAACTCATGCAGGGTGGGGTGGGCATTGAGTTACAAGCAGTAAAACAGATCTACCTGAAGCCCTTCAAAATACCATGAGAACATGGAATAAAAATATAAAAAACTTGGAAATGAGAGTTTCAGAGCTAGGAAGGGGAAAACAGAAGGAATTATAAGTTTGAAAAACTGTGATCATAAATCCCAAAATGCTTTCAGAAAATTAATGCAGGGAAGCACATGTATAGTTCATTATTTATGTATACTGCTAGAATATGTACAAATATATATACTAAAGAATACTATCAATACTGAACGAAGATGAGAGATATGCAGAAAGCCATGTGTGTGTATCGGTGCAGTGCGTGCTTAGAAAATGAAAGAAACTAAGTTTTCTCTCTGGATACCACATGGAAAAATCTTTTGAAAGGAAAAAAACACATAGAAACACTTCATACTGACATAGGCACTGTGCAACTACACTGTGAACATCGCTTCTCAGGAGGGAACAAAAAGTTTTATACAACACATCTGCCCGAAAACCAGAAACACAGGAGCAGTGATTGAACTCCAGACAGATTCCAAGGAACTGAGTTCTCCCACGTTAGTCTGATGGGTGTCAACTGAAAAAAGTTTACTGAGAAAAAAAATGTTTTCAGCCATGTAAGAGTACATTAAGATGACATGTACATTCCCCCTATTTTCCTCAATATATCTTACTTATTCTGTAAAGCAAAGAGTTATGCCTACAGTTTACCTGGCACAGCTGCTATGTTCTTGAGAGAGGAAAGAAATTGACTCTCCTAGAGGAAAAACAACTACACCCACCTGTGAAACTCCCTGGAAAGCAAAATACAGGGTAAGGAAAGATCCATTAAGCCTGAAAGTTGTGGTATAGGTGCAGGTTGACAGACCCAAGGATAGGGACCTTGAAGGTCACAGTGAGAAAATGAAGTAAAAAAGAAAAGGACTATGTCCAGTTTAATTAATAAGAAGAAACTGCTGTAAGTTCCTTGGCTAAAAAGCAATACAAGGCTGTTAGAACCTGCAAGAACCTAGGCTGATGGCTTTCCAACTTCCATGTCTCTCTCACATCAGTTTTCCCTAGAACATCCCTAAAATATCTAAGGTCTTGCTATTTAGGCAGTTTCTATTCTTGGAAAAGTTATGAAAGAAAATGATGCTTAAGACACTAGAAGACTTTGATATCACCTGGCAAATTAAGACCCATCAAGTAAAGGTCACAAGTTCTAGCTTTAGTCTGGCTAAGTCGTATTACACTTTAAATGTGCTCTAATAAGCTTTCACACTTTGAGAGTCAGTTCAAAATGTGAATTTGCACTGGTTTTCTAAGTATATCTAGAATTGACTATAGAGTACACCCTTGTCAGACTGCTATGCCTTGACTCCCAGCAATATAAAGATTCTGACATCCTCAAAATATCAAGACAATTTTTAAAATAACAGCTACTGGAATTTGGCCAGTCTTGCTAATGGGCTTTATACCTCCTTCCTTTTGGGTCTAGCTGTAAACCAGGCTGAGAGACAAATAAACAAGCAAGAGTCAACTGAGTTTTCCTGCCTTCAGTGTTGTATTTACTGTAAATTGAGTTTTTACACACTTCTCTTCTGACTAGCAAGTATCTGTGCTACTTGTCCACTGCTAGCTGCTGCCATCTGGTCACTATGTGAACTACATCCAGATTTTTATTAAAATGGCAGCTAACATACAAGCTTTCTTTTAGATTGGTGCTAAAATAGCATCTAGGAATTAGGGTTGATTCACAGTTGTTTTACCCTTCAAGAATATCTTGTCAATTTTGTTGGAGTGGGGCTGTGGTATTTTTGTGTGTTTTGCTTCGTTGGGTTTATGGTTTGGTTTTTTTTGAAAAGATAATCTGAAAGATTTGTTCTTATTTTGAGATGTGATTCAGCAGCATTGTGTGAAGCTTTTCTACAAGTGAGTTAGAATTCTTCCATCCGTTTTTAGCCAGAGAAAGAGGCTGTGTGGGAAGACATGTGGAAAGTGTGGGAGTTCAGAGAACGTTCATTATCAACTCCACAGGGAACAAATTCAAGCAGCCAGGAAGAAGCCAGCAGAGTGAGCAGTCAAGTCAGCAGTATGTAAGAGTAAACTACTGCATCTTCAGAGGCTTTATGTGTCCTCCTTCTTCTTAACAAAGCTGTCAATTCCTCAAATTCAAAGCCAGAAAGGATCCTTAAAAATCCTTGAGCCATCACTGAAAAGGTCATACTGACCAAACATGCGAAGTACAAAATTATCTTGAATATCTTGCATTAGTCTTTGGAAGCACTGTATGCTTCTCCAGGCTGTCTGCTCATCTTAAACTCCTCTTAGCTGGATAGACATTTGCTGTAATCCCAGGAAATCCAAAAATCTGGAGGCCGTTTCAATACTAGTTTTATAATCAGAACTAACTTAATTATAGCAAAGTGCAGTAAAGCTGGAATGTGTAAGGAATACTCATCAACTCAGAAGCTGTGCCAAGTGAAAATTGGAATGTTACCTAACTTCACAGAGTGAAAGGAAGTTTGTTGCTACAGGAACATTTACAGCAAGTCCATTCAGCAATATTCCTGGATTAACAGACTGAAAAGCATTAGCAATTGATCTACATGAATCCAGTATCCTGTGGCTGCTCAGCTATCAAGTATTTTACACTTGTGCACAAAGACTATTGTGATAAAAAGCATGAACCAAATGAAACATAACATTCTCTTGAACCACAACATGCAGTGAAAACAGTGCATTTTACAGCTGGAGTAATATACTTTCTCAAAATTAAATATTCTTGATTGCCTACAGAATAAATTAACTTCCAGAAAAGTTGGCAGAATAGACCACAGAAAAAGAACAGAATTTCCTCAGTATCTGTCTTCTAATCCTGGAGGTCGTCCACCCCCCCAAAATATTTCAGTTATCACTGGCATGTGCACATGTCACATCTGTGACTTGATTGGGGGGGGGGGGGGGGGGCAGGGATGGACAGACAGACAACACAACCCCCACAAAAATATTTTTTTTTCCTACATATTGGAAATTAAAAACACATTTCGAAAGAAGCAGGCTCAAATGTAAAACAATAAAATATCAGTGCCTGTTTTCTGGAGCACTTGTTGCTAGAAATGTCCTTGACAAATTTTTATTCCTGGTTAATCTTTAGCTCACACCTAAGAAATTGCCACAGAAATATTACAAAACTATCTCTAGCCACCTTTTAAGTAACTGTTTTCTGCTAACCTCAGTACATTCCTGCAGAAAAACACCCGTATCTGTTGCATACACAGAAAATTCCTGAAGCCATGCTCTTTCTGTATTTGGGCTGCTAGAACTGGACAGACTAAATTAGATGTACCTCTTAAGGTACTGTTAATATATTATCATCAAAACTGCACAAAGGAGAAATATAAAGCTTGGTAACACAAGCTCAAGTGTGACATTTCACATTCAGTGGGAACACAAGAAGTTTGGAAGTTTCTTTCTTAGGATACTTTCTCTTTTAAATAAAATAGTGGAGCAATCCAGTCTACGCATTTAGATTTAAAACAGCAAAAGTGGACTTTCAATGAATAACTACTTTTTTTGCGAGTGTTTATCCAAACATCTTTTCCTTATTTTCTTCTGTTTGTACTACTTCACTTCTTGGATTAGTTTTGACCTGCTGTCCATTCACATTCCAGTCCTTGATTGCACTCCCACATATGCCTTCCCCTCAGTTCTTCCTTATGTCTTTCTGTGGGTTCTCCTTCCTCTTAAACATTTTGCACACTTTCTCACTTATCTTTCTCCCCCTACACACACACATTAGGTTGCAGACAAGAGAAAGGGAGCTGCCTTTTCCTACATTTTTCAGAAGATGAACATGCTGCATCATTCATGTTTTTCTGACAGCTTCCGAAGAGTCACATAACACATTACAGGAATAATCATCATTTAGTGTTTCAGCCACTGAGTTTCATAGTCACTACTGTTATTACAGCTCCTAACAGATGTACATTAGCACTAGGACTGTTTATTTGCCCTCTGGCAAATCGTAAAGACTCAGCTGTGGCAGACCATGATTGATTTTGGTGTGATGCAGTGCTCTATGAAGATACTGAATTGTCAGCTAAGTTCTTCCCAACAGCATTTCAGCCTTCTGCAGATCTTTATATAGAAACTATTCCATTAGCAGTGCAAATGTGATGTCAATGGACAATGATTATAGCAAAGACTACCACTGTACAAGAAAACAGTGATCCAACACGTAACTGCTAATTGCACGCAATTATTTCATTAACTGTCAAAAAAGTTACTGGTGGAAACTTTTGTTCACATTCTGCCAGATCTAAACAAATGTTTTACTGAAGTCTGTAAATTACATTGTAAAATAGTGATTTAGTGTTTTCTAAAGAACTCACCATTTCCAAAACAAACAAAACAGCAAACAAACCAACTCAAAATGTATACAACCGCAGGTATAGCATGAAAAAGGAAAATCCTCCAATAACCATGTATCTGGCATTTTCCTTTCTCCCCCTCCCAGCACTACACAAAGCCAGAACTTAAAGGCATTCCTTTTTGGTTGATAGCAGACTGCATCCAATAACTTATTTTCTATTTGAGATGCCAACTCTATCAAAATCATAATATTTAACAGAAAACTTTTTCTGGCTCATTTTAGCAAAACAATTAATAGTTATGAGAAGCAAAATACTCTGTTCAAAATGGAACAATTCACTTTCAGCACTTATAAGCAGAGAAAATGCAGACATAAATACAGATGAATGCTGGAACAGAGCATGGGTGGAATAGCTCTGTTTGATTCCAGGAGATCAAACTCCAGAGTGAGAACACTCTTAGCAACTGTGAGCTAAATCTGGCTTTTCTTCTTTTGCCTGCTTAATTGCAAAGATTTCAATCAACATTTCTCACACAGGCAATCAGGTTCTGAAATATGCTGAACTGACCTCATAATGTCAGGCTCTGGGGTGTGCTGATGGGAGACTACTGGCTGTAACAGAAAACCACTGCTCCACTTTGTATTAGAATAGGTACATATTCATGGAATAAAAACAACAGGTATGATTTTCTGATGATTTGGACACTCATCTGGGAAGAAGTGGATTGTGGTTGTCAATAAGTGTTTATGCCAAGCAAAAAAGAATTAACAGGAAAGAACAAGAGAGAGAACACCATCTAGCATGGAGGTCACAACAGTGTCACGAACAGAAGAGATTAACAGCTCAAAATTGTTTGGGACAGAAAAAGAAATGATGTACAATTCTCATGTTTTAAAGGGCTGCCCTAACCCATGAGTGATAAAAGAAATAATACCCACAGCCCAACAGCAGTGATTCTAGTCATTTCCCTAGAGAACAGCTGAATTTGCATACTGCTTACTGAGGAAAACAAGGGGAAGACAGGGGCAGAGTCCTACACGCTGTGATTCAGAGTACCTCCATTAGAATATTCCTGCATTTGCAGGTCCATTGACTTCCCAGATACAGCTAAATAATTCAGAGGCACTTATCAAAAAGGCATGGAACAACTCAACTTTTCTACAAGTTATATCGAAATTAGTAGAAGCTGCTGTTCTTCAAATAATAATCACATCTTTTGTTTTAATTTTCAGGTAAGGTTCACAGCTTGCAAGTCTTCATTCATCATTAAGGAAGCCGAGGTTTTCTGACTAATTAAAAATCTTTTCAGAAGAAATCTGTCAGAAAATAATATAGTAATGTATACGGCAGACAGCAGGAGAGTGCTCTCGCTTGTATTCTAAATGTATGAAAGACTTTCCTAGTAAAATTTATCAACATATAAATGCCCATATGAATCCAATGACTCAAGAATATTTGTGGAGATAAACTCTTCAGGCATACAGTTGACATCAGCTAATTAGCACTCTGTTTATGGAATTTATGTCTTCCTACTCCTCAATACCAAGCATGTTTTTCCACTTTTTATATACAAATACATAGAGGAGTTGCACAATCTGACTACATGCATGTATAAAATATACATGACTACACATACATCATGCACTGTGCTGCTAGATGACTTTCTATATTCACCTTTTCAGAATGGGCTCATCTTTTAAGTGCTAGAAATGGAAGTAAGCATGGAAGTGTTACCAGTTCAACTTGTGTTTCAGGAGAAGTATGAGCCATCTGTAACACCTTATTCGGAAAAGGAATTCCCCTCTTTCTTCCAGTCTATGATCTGACCTGCAAATCTAGTAAACAGCAAAGGAGTAACTTTTCCTAGAGCTAGAACAAACTTGGCTCCTGCTAGAAAACCTGCATAGTTTAGTTTGAGAATAAAGACTAAATTTAACATCCATGTCATTATGGGAAACAGAAATCTGTACACAAACAAAAAATAGAAAGGTACATGTGTCCGAGATGAAGGCAAAAACCTTGTATTGACAGACATTATGTACATAATTTCTTTTGACATTAATAGAGTTAAATGTCTAAATGCTAGAGTACTATTAACTGTAATAATAAAACTTAGCTCAAATACGAAGAAGAATATACAGGTCTTAGGCAGGTATATGCACAGAGTACATAGTAGTGCACAAATTTGTTGGTTTTAGATTGTTTGGATAAAATTCTGTTCTTCAGAAGGAAAAAAACCACACTTCTGCTGCACCTCAGTATCAAATTGCTCTTCAGTTAACTGAATCTTCACTTTCTGAAAAGAGCAATACAGATAATTGCCTTCTGCTATTATTAACTTATAAGGATTTGTTCTCAAGTATTTTGGTTTGTAGATACGTTTTGTGGCTTGCCACTAAACTGCTACAACCTAAGTGAAATTCCAAAATCAGTTGGTCTAGTGAAATGTTGGGCAGAAATGGGTTCCCAGCAAATAATGACTGCTTCTACTTCTGCCAACAACTATTTACACTTCATGGTGTTTTTCTCTAAATACATTCTAGAGTGCTTGATCATTCTTATTCAATTGCATTCAGAGATATTCCACTTCTATGTTCAATAAAGAAATGTCTGCCCAGTGAAAGACTGCACTCCTGGCCTGCTTGTACTGATGTACATTAAAATATTTCCACTGAAGCAGGATTAGACACAACCAGAACCAGGGTTCAGCCCATAAAGCAACTTGAGCATGGACACCTACCTGCGGATGAAATATCAAAACAATATATTTGGTAAATGCAGAAGTATGTTTTTTTCTGGATTTTCTTTCCTACTTCTAGACTTCACCACTCCCTTCACCACCCCACCCCCCTTCTGTATTCTATGGTATTTTCCATCAAGAGATCTGAAAATCGTTTACCAGGAATGAATACTTCTATCCTCTTGTGTTTATGTGTGTGTGCATGCGTGTGTGTTTCACAAAAAAGCCTACACACATGTGCACAGCAAGGAACAGAAAACTGACACAAATAGCTTAAGGTCATCCAACAGAGGAGTAGCAGAAGCAAGAAAAAAAACACAGGTTGTCTGAGTCATCTTTACCTACATATCAGAATAGCACTTCCACAAAATTTGATACAGGAGCGTCCCAGCACCCAGCATCATTACTATAGTTCAGGAAAGTCGCTGTATTCTTATTTTATAGGCAAAGAACTGAAGCCCTCAAAAATACAACTTAAACAGCAGCACACAGGCACCAGAAACGATCATTAAGAATAGTTTCTAGTGAGTCTTGAAACCATTCATAGGGTAATTCACAACACCTAATTTTAAGTCAACTAGGTATGGTGCCTGAAGATGATTTTCATCAATAAGCATCCAAGTAGCTGTGTTTATCCTCTTGCACACACTCAGAAGAAACTGGTTCTTGTCAGTGTTTATAACACTGTTAACACATAACCCCTGCTGGGATCAAGAACAAGGTAATCATCTCCTCGATCTGTGAAATGTACACCTATCGTAACAGGAGCGACAGATAACATGGCAGTGACAGCTCCTACAGAAAACAAGATGTTATCCTTTTCCAGGTAGCCAAAATAGCAGCGACTCGGATTGAACCATTAGATTAAGACAACTCATACTCGTACTTTTTTTAGGTGGATCAAAGCCCTAATCAGAACGTGACCATGATCAAAAGCTGATCAAGTAACTGAGCAACACACAACTCCTGGCAACAACCACAAGACACACAGTTCCTGATTTCTACATTTTGTCTAAGTAAGTAAAACCAAAAACACGTAATGTTTTCATCCCTACAGGTAAAAAAAGTATCCTGCAGCCTGAAAGAAATTGCCTGTTACACAAAGTGGAAATACACTGCAATTCAATAAGAATTCATCTGCTGCTGTAGATTTCATCCAGCCTATTTGACATAGTGTAGGCAGCAGTAAAGTGCTTAAATCATAGTTTTCCTCTAACTACCGGGGGGGGGGGGGGGTGGGGGAAGAGAAAAAAAAATAAATATTACAGTGTATTACAGGATTTGCTCATCTATTTTTTAAAGCTAAATACTGTACTGATTTCAGTGACACTTATGCATAGTATAACTCATTTTTCATATTAAGCATAAATTGAACAGAAGCTCTGCCAGCCAGGAAAGTAACTTTGTGTAGTCCTTCATAAGACAATGAATCATTGTACCAGAAAAGCACTGTGTCCCTTCTTGAGCATTTAATATATTAAATGTGTGAACTGTTGAAAATAGCAGTTTGAATCTACTAGCTGCTTGTTATGTACTTATAAACCTCATTATCATCATCAGGCACCAGATTTGCAGTGACAGAAAGAAACCTGTGGAGAATTGCTAAAACTCTCAAACGTCTGTTAATCTTAAAACCTAGGACAAGTACAATCCTCCTTTTCTTTGGAATCAGCCACAAAAACATCCTTAATGTGTGATACAACTGTTTAACAGCAAGCAGCAGTTTCTCTGTTTCATAGAACAGTTGTGCTAAGAACAACAAGCTCCCACAAAAGGCAGAAGAGCTTTCCTGTTACTTTCTTGTTCCTCTGGTGACAAAGCTGGAAAGTAATGAATTTTGACCATTCACAGATGACCCAAAATTAACCAAAACATGACTGTTTGGTGGCAGTAAAAAAGAAATCCACACCTAAAAACTTAAGAGTGATGTACATAATGCATGAAGGATAAGAAAAGCATACAAATACACAGCAGGAAAATTTAGCCTAACTCTGAGGTTCTCCTGAACAGAGGACATCTGAGGAGATCCACATATGGAACACAGTAAAGTAGCAGGCAGTAAAAATGAGCAGAAAGTAGAATTTGTGGATAAACCACTCACAGAAAGTCTTAGTTTCTTTCACTAAACTAATTCTACAGAAGATTGTTATATATTTCCTATTAGATCCCAAATGTTTATCTAACCAAAGATAAATCAGAATTCTTTGAATCAAGCACAGAAGACGTTTCTACTCCAAAAGCCAGTCTACAGGGGCACTACTCTGAGTTTTAAACTGTAGCTATTACTCATCTCTGAGCAGTTTGAGGAGGTCACTAGCAAATAGGGGTTTTTTACAGCATAGTCACAACATTTGTTCTGAAGATCTCAAACTGAGAAGCCTTTTCTGTGTTAAATTTTTGTCTAGCTAGTATTTCCCAACAGTTGGCACTGAACAATTAAACTAAAAAGTCAGCACCTCTAATTTCTTGCAATGTGTATTATGGCTTTAATTATACTGCTGATTCTTCTTGCCTGCTTCAAGAAGATGAAAGGAAAAAATTCA
Source organism: Strix aluco (assembly GCF_031877795.1). Taxonomy (NCBI): domain Eukaryota; kingdom Metazoa; phylum Chordata; class Aves; order Strigiformes; family Strigidae; genus Strix; species Strix aluco. Next base: position 24,299,858 of record NC_133940.1, on the reverse strand, counting down.
AACTACGGAAACAAAAGGTAAGTCATTTGAGACCAGGATTTCACAGTCAGCACAGACTCACAAAACCATAGCCACAATACTTGCAAGTTAGTTTATTAAGCTGTTGCAGAGTTTCTTTTGTCTGTTTTACTTTCAGAAGTAACCAAGCATCTGTATTCTTTTAAGTGTTAAAATATCCCATATCGATGTATCTACTAATAAATCTCAAAGTTAAAAGCTCTTCTCAAAGACAATAATTAAAAATGCAGAATAATGAACAGAGAAAAGTGAATAGAGAAAAATACATAATGTAATGACAATGATATGTCTCAAACAGCAATTTTTCATCAATATCTATTTTTTATGCAGTAATTATAATGTTAATCTGTTCTTCCGTGACAAAGAGGCACCTCCGTGTTATTAATGACAACTAATATCTGTAATATTAATTTTAAATAAATAATTCATGCAATAATTTATATACTAATAATGTAATTAGACCAAGGTTATGATCTCTGAATAGTAGATCAGTACTCAGTTCATGTTGGTATCTACTTTCTTCTGACACAATGTTTCTGGAGACTTAATTAAAGCCTGCAGCATGTTTCAGCCTTTATTCATTATATAAATATCCTACTCCCTCTCTAGACTATTCTTCCTCCCTGCCCAAAAGGACTATATTTAACTTTATGGCTGCACACTTTGAAAGTACAGTAGAAGGGCAGGTGCAATGAGTTATGTGGGAGGAAAATACCTGCTGTGTCCTATGAACAGCAAACTTTTTTCAAGAAGTCTTTCTCTTGTGAAGTATGGCTGTTCTAGACAACTTTTTCCCCTGACTACGTTAAGTCTACTGTAAAGTTATGCAAGGCACAGATAACCCATCTAAAATCAGACCAGCACCAACAAATACATGTAGAAACAAGCAACATGTATGCCTACAGGAGCTGCCCTTCCTCGGTGACCTTGCACAGCACTGAGATCACCCACACCAAGACACCAGTTTACGTTTTGCAGATTGGTAGGCCAGTAACTGCAGTTTACAATGCAACACTGCTTCTCTTCACTGTGAACTCATGATGGTTTCCCAACAGTCACATACATCTCTGTACAAAAATCCGTGTAGCTTCCAACTGGTCAAATGACCTCTCCTTGTAATATGAGTTAGGGGGAAGAAAGTTCTTACTTTTGCTTTCTCCTTTTTAAATACCTCTTGCTCCTATCTTAGTTCCCAAATGCAGAGGTGGGGAGAAAAGGACACAAGTAAAAACTAGAACTGAACCTCTAAATTACCTTTTCTTAGAAAAGCACTTTAGATCTTTCTCTACTCACTGACATTACTTAATACTTATCCTATGGACAAACCATGTATCTGCCTAAATAATTCAGATTTAGTGTAGACACGAGCAGCATTGTACCAAAACGTTTTCTCAGGGGGTCATAGTGGTTGTACTACTATTCCATTCCCAGATGAGTTTACGTATCATATAGCAGAGCTATTCATCAGGACCCATCTACACAACTCGGACTGCAATGAGTACAAATGAGAAGGGAACACACTGCTCTGTTTTCTGTCCTTATCTGTGTATCATCCATATGCTTACTGGGTAACTCTTGGTTGATTATTCTCCTCCTGGTTCCCATCAACAGGAACCAGATAGTGCATCTGCTTTTCACCCCATGGACTGATTGGGGAAAAAAGTATTCTTGATTGGCTAAGAGTATCCCATTGCACTCTAATAATACAGTCATTTAGATTAATCTGAAAACATGCTTTCTATTACAGAGCTCCAATTTCCTAGGAGAAATGTCTTAAGTGTATTAGTAGTATGCTGTTCAAGACTGCTTGGCACAGATTTTGTCGTCTTTCTACAACTCTATTATAAGAATTTATGACCAACATTTGGAAGATATTTCATCTTTACAAACAGTGAAATCTAAATAGTAAAGCCAGAAAGATATTCATGTTTGTTACCTCTCATTTAGTATTAGACAATTTCACAGAAGTGGCTCAACCAAGTCTTACAGAAAATTGTTTCAGTTGGGACCCCTGTAGTAAAGGAACTACTGAACTACTTCAAGTTGTTCCTGCAAACTCCATTCATTTTTTGAAGACATGTTATGTCTTTGTGTAATTATAATTCTCTGGACTAGCAGCCTACTGACCACTTCTGACAAACATCTGGATGTTTCTCTGACTGTCTTCTTAACACTAACAGTGTCTCAGTCCTAAAACCACAAAACAACTGGTAATGACAGTTGAACTACACCTACAACATCTGAAAACCCTAACTGCACAGTTAACACTATACTTTATTACATTTTGCTAGATTTGCACATCAGGAAGATGGTGTTCAATAGTTCAAGAGAAACAATAAAAATAATATCTTTGATTGAGTTAGTATGACAAAATGTTTGCAAAGTGCAATTCATTCAGAAATGTTGTACAAAGAAACTCCTCATGTTAGCAATGATTTTTTTAGAGAAAACATTATGATATATCAATGTTTCTGAAAAGTGTATGATACTTTGTCATTGGTAATTAAGTTGTCCATTTTTCCTCAGGACAGTTAGAATACAAACAGATAGCAGAAGCAAGCTTTAAGAACAGTTGTGGCACATCAAGAAAGGAAAAGTGATGGAGCTGGTCAGTCCATCAATGACAATTACTGATATTGTGTCCTGCCAGATCACTACAAGATATTAACCCCCTGCCTGTGATCTGAGATCAGCTGTGTACCACCAAGTCATGGAAAACAGAATAGAGACAGAAAATTGCATTAAACTAGATTAGAAAGATAATCATTGTGTACTCAACTACAGAGATTTATTGAGTCACTGAGTAATACTGAGTGTAGAGCAAAAACCTGAGACCTCTGAAATCCTGCCTCTCTGAATAGACTATGATGAAAGGCATCTGAGAGGAGCCGTGACAGAACATCCTGATCTGCACATCACATTTGTGTGTCAAATCTAAAACCACCTTACACAGTGCTCTGATCAGTCCATAGTTACCCCTTCCCTGATACGGAAGTTAGTCATAGTGATGGGGGTAATCCTTACATCAGCAAGGGATAACATGCTAAGTAGCAATACAGCCAAGCATACTCACCCTGACATTGCTATGTATCTTAAAATTCCTGAACTATTTCAACAAACTCAAGTCTACCATTTCTGTTGTCTAGGAGACTGCTTCTATCAAAAACAAGTCAGAGCTACTTCATGTACTTTTGAGTAAGCCTACATTAACATTTGGGAGCCAGAAGACTTCCTGTTATGCTATGATTCCAAACTAGAGTTTTATTCTAGAGTTTAAGATCCTCCCTGTAAGATAAATCATCTTTATGAGAACCAGAGTGTGAATCAGAAAATGGACTAAAGCAACTCATGCAGAACTCATCCAAGACAACTGTCCTCAATGCCTTAAACACCCACATCTATTTTGTGAGGAGAGAAAATTAAATACCAAGAGCCTTCCACTACCATTCACTGAACTCAATTCTGCTCAACCACTTTCAGCTCAGCAGAACTGAACTTCCATGCATAGATCTCAACTTGTACTTCCTATTTCTAAGACAAAACTGAGTGCTGAGTCTTACACAGATGGTAACTGCTGCTGCAGTCTGTAGTACTTGTCACTGAGGCCCTTTGCTACCCAGACCATTTTCAGATTATCCTACACACCTGTACTTTACACATTGCCTTTTAAACCAGTTTGTCATGTTCTCAGCTTATCCCATCACTATATTGAACTCCACGTGCAGGCTACACAATCCATCACTAAAAGCTTAATTTCTCCATTATTTATCTCTTATTTTCTAAAAGTTAGCAAGCTAGCAGGAAATAAAAATAAAACCAGAAGTTGAACACCAATTACCTTATGCAAACAACATGCCATGGTCCATAAGGCAGTAGTTTTTTTCCTGCAATGAGTCCCCAGGAAAAGACATTGCTGGAAACTGTAAATGCCATTGTTCAAATAAGCTACTCAAAACACAGACAGGATCTCAGCAGCTTACTGAGAAAGAGAAATCTACTGCCCTAATTCAACAGATTCAAGGCAATTCATATTAATCACACATCCTTCATTAACTGAAGTTTTTAAAAGTCGCCTGAATGAAGATAAATGCAAGACTTTCATGGCAAAGAAATACACTCCTTAACAGGTGACTTGAGCTCAGTAAAACACTGACCTACTACAGAATTAATCTTTGAATTCAAGTCTGCTCGAACCAAAATCATGGTAAAACTGAAAAAACCAGCAAAACCTTCATCTACTCATTGATGAAAACGAGGCTTCTAGTTAGTGTTTTTGACCACAGTAACTTCTATCTGAAGAAGAAACAAGAGTCTTTCACATTAAGACTGGATTTAATGAGCTGTTAATGCTTGGAAATATTTTTGTTTGGTTTCCCCTGCATGAAACGTCCATTCTACAGTCATGGCTTAATGTTTATGTCTCCACCACACCCAGAAAGACACACACACACACACACGCAAACCAACCCCTCTTTTCAGAGAGAAGAAAATAATGAAAGGGACCTGCCATACATTCCAGAGCTTCCCTGTGCCTTCATGACTCAGGCAACACAATTGCAGGGCACACGGGAGACCATCTACCCAGCAGCACAGACACTGGTTCCAGAACCCAGCCGCAGGGATCAAATACTACACTGGCTGATGGTGGATCTCAGTCAAAACTTCTGGTTGTGTTCACCATCCATCCTATTCGTGTCGTTACAAAAACGTTCTTCCATTTTTCTTAGTTTGAGCCAACAAGCCAGTTCCACCACAAAGTAAGAAGATACCATCCAGCAGCTACTTTTCTTCCCTCTTTGAGTACCATTTAATTTTTCATGTCCAAGTATATTTGTCTTTTACAGTTCAAGCAAAATGTAACCCTTTATCTCCCTTTAGAATCTTATCTCCAGTTTTCTCAAGGCAAAGAAAGGCGACTTATATTTTGCAATATAGTTGTTATGCTACTTTTATTCTTGCTTTCCACTATTACTAACAAATGCATCAGTGTTTTGTCAGTGAAGAACTCTGCTCCATCAAGAAATAACTCAAATACTTTCAATTCTAAAGGGTTGCTGAAAGCAAGTGTGTGTGATTTAGGCACAGGCAGGGGATTTTGAAATCTAAATGCTATTTTTAGAATACTAAGGATTCATACTAAGTTATCCTCAGCAAACAACCAAGAAGCAAACCCAAGTACCCTAAGCTAAAGTGGTTATACAACTGCAGAAAATGCACATGGCCTTAGCAGCAGGCCCTACTGCCATTCTGCTGTCCAAGGGATGATACAGAGCGAGCTGTTGAGGGAGCGTGGACACAGACATCTTCTACACTTGTAGCGGCAATTAGAAGTTCCTGATAGACTCCTGCACCACTGAAGTTTTCCAAATGTTAATAAAAGGAGCGAAGCATGAAGTAATACATAGAAAAATAAGAGAGGAAAAACATTCTGATATTCAATCATCCCATTCATTCTCTCTTCTGCTAAACAACCTAAGATTGAAGCAGGAACAGATTCTGAAGGGTTTGACACTTACATCGTGCTTCAGGGATAAGGTTTAATCGATCATTTCTTAAACATCAACTTCCTCCCCTCTAAAGTGGAAGCCATTGAAGTACTTTCTACTATGTAAGGAGCTATGAAGATATAGGCATAAAGCGGTAACAGTACCTAAAACAGCTCACTGAGCACTATAAAAGGTTTGAATATTACACTCACTGTACCCTTGTCACCAAAACAGGATAAAAATAACTCATCAACACCAATTTGATGTAGATAAGCAGACACTCCTTTATTAACAAGCACATGCATAGGGGAGTCATCTCACCAACAATGCACACCTAACTCGTGTAGCATGATGATTATATTGGATACAGTAATACATATTAATCAAGTTCTCATACATCAACATGATAATTCCTGTAAGTCATTTTCTTATTCCCACCCCTTTCTGGTCATGCGCACTTGAGTCCTGAAAAGAGTTGGGGGGGCTGTTTTTGCAACCACCACGGATTACTGACCTAAAAGAAGGACCCTCCAATGCCCTTGACTCAAGGACTTTGGCTCACATTACAATTTTAACATGCTTCGAGGCCCTTTCACAAAGCAACTTTTACAACACCTGGTCTACAGGGCAATAAATCCTCCTTACCAAACAGTCTAACAATGGTACCTCGGCTAGCAGTGTAACTGGTTAGATGGTTACTTTAAACTGAATACAATATCTCTATGACTACTTAAAACATTACATCATTATCTTCTATAAAAAACTATATTCCTGTAAAACTCCATTTAATTGATTAGTCCTAATCACTCCTTATCAAAATCACCAAAACTCATCAATTCAAATTAATAACAGATCAGTAATAATCTTGCTGTCATCATTACTTAGTTCTCCCTGAATTCAAAATTAATCTGGAATCAAAATATTTACAGTATTTAAATAGCCATTGTAGCTACAAATATAAAGAATTAGGTGGAGAACAAGGAAAGGAAATCCACCTTCACTCTAATATTTTAAGTTCATCTCTCTGCAACTCTGGCAGAGATCATCTTGTAGTCCACATTACAAACTCCTTAACCCACAGCTCTTGGTGATTAGGTGTGTACATTTTAGTATGAAGCTTGTATTTTTACTACAAAATATAATTTGACTAAATTAAAATGTAACTATATGTTCACTGCATATAAATACAGACATCACTATCTCCTCTTTACTGAAATCATTATGCCATTTATTAATGACTCTTGTTAACACTACAGTATTTCTGAGGTTGATGGTAACATGCTCTATCACTGGAACCACATGCAGAAGTTCTGCTAAACCATTCCGCAGATACATACATCAGGTTACTGCCTTCAAAATAATGTATCCACAAACACTTTCATTTTTCATGATATAGTAATCTTAGCTCAAACTCCTGTGGCATTAAACTCCAGTTAGGCACTTAAGAACTCATAATTTTATTTTACACTGCCAGATTCAAGAGGAATAGTACATTTACCTCCTGACTTTGAAAAATACAGTACTTCAACCGTTTGACAGCACACACAGTAAAGGAGTTGTTCTTCTATTACAGCATTTTCATATACAAGGGATTAACATTAATAGGGTCTTCATGCCCCTCTCCTGCTTTGAAAACAGAGTCTCTAAAGCTGAACCCCGTAATACTGGCACACAGCTCAAATATCTTAAAACGCCTACGAAAGGAAACCCTAGTGACAAGTCCTAACCTTCATTTGCTTTATTACTTTAATCTATTTTAATATCCATGCTATTGTTATACTCCAAAAGGAGCATAAAGAAAGATTTTAGGAGTCTATTAACAGGTATGTATTAACTTCCCCAAAAACCATAAGATCGTTAAAACTAAAGCTTTTATCATACATACAGAGAATACAGTTGGTTAGTTTCCGTAACTGATCCCTTCTTACCATGAAATTATTCAGTGGGTTCTTATCTGTGAAAGCCGAATTCCCATAATTAGAGAAAACTATTATAATGAAGATAGTCACAATCTCAGTCATCTTTTAGGACTAACTCTTCCTAAATGTATTTCAACTCTATTTTTACTACAAAGTCCAAGGATGCATTTCCTTTTTTTTTTCCCCCCCACAGGACAATTAAAATCTTTGAATGGTAATTATTCTTTATTGAGTAACACTGTATTTTACTCTTCAGATATTCTAAACTTCTGAAAGAAAGTTAAAAGCAAGTAATTCTCAAACATGATAGTAACACAAGAGTGATGAGGTGTTTAAGGCTGTTTTACACAACCAGTCTCTAGATATTTTTAATAGTGGGGTGGCAGTCTTCTGATTGAAAATTGGTCTAAGACAATCCCTAGGTGACTCAATTTCTGTATTTTCTTTTTTTTTTTTTTAACTGAAATATTTCTTACCTTATCCAGGTACATTAACAGGAAACCTTTTCCTGGATGCTGTGGATAGAAAGAAAAATAGTTTCTCTCTTGGATGAACTGAATGGAGGGCGAGGAAAATAACGTTCAGGTTTTCACACAGCATTAGGAAACTATCCAGCAATTTAATTCCTAAAACTTGATAATTGAAACAATTCTTTCTTTCCTCACAATAGTCCTACATATTATATAAGCAGAAATTCCAGAGAGGGATCTAATAAATTGCTGAGTCACTTACAATCCACTTCTCATTTATACTCTTATGAGAAAACCTTAATTCAAAGTCTATTATGAAGATTTACTAACGAAAATTCTGAACAAAACTGTCATGTCCAACACAAAGATCATACAGGGCAAAGGAAGAAAATCCCACTTATAAAATTACTGTTAAACGATTATTAGTTTAGGAACATCTACCATGTTAGTGCAACTGAAAATTACTTGCTTTTATAGAGTAGTTAGAGTTCTAGAATTGTGAATTATGTTGCCTGACTAATTATAGACAAAATATGCTTTCAGAAAAGTTGTAGAAGTCACTATTGAGTAGGTTTGCAAATATGGTTAGATACTGTTTTCCCATACAAGAACGATTTCACTTAAAATGTCAAGAAAAACAATAAAACCCAGTTAGGCCACATGACACACTGCAATCTAGATAAAGTTACATCATAACTTATTGACAGTGACAAGTGCAACATTAAGGGTAAAACATTATATCTTTAAACAAAATGAGTAATTGCTGTACACATCTATTTAACACACATTCCAGAACAAGGTGAACAAGAGGTCTCTTTCTTCTAGCTAAAAAGTCTATTAGCCTAATTTACAATTATCCACACACTAGAAACAAAGCTGTCAGGGCATGAAAATGTCACTGGTAACAGTTTACATTACACCACTACTCAGCTCACAATGGAACTGTTAGCATCAAATTACAATCAACTCAAAGAAACACAGAAGTAGTACAATTGTAATCATGTAAATCAATCTCCCTGCCACTTCAATTTTTTCCAGATGTTGTAAAAACAGAATGAAAGGTCAGAAGAGTCACACAATCTGACCCATTTCTGTTTTTAAAAAGGAGTCTGAAAAAATTTCAACATTCTCTTGGTTTTTATTGCTAGAGTAAACATATGGGGCACATTCATAGGGCAGTCTTACATGGGAAACTACTTACAAAAGACATTTTGTAACTGAAATCTCTTCGAAGACGTTTTGAGAAATAATTTTATTGGCTTAAACTGAAAAATCTATTGTAATTCTGCCTTTATAGAAATGCCTAAATCTATCTAAATTAAATATCTATTTAGATAAATGTAGTGTAATCACATTTTCCTGTTGCCCACCTTTCATCCTTTGCTTGTTACGGTTAAAACTATCACCTTTTCTTCTTGAAAGTAATGATACTTTCTAACTGCCTGTGGTGAGACAAGGTTTTTCCTTTTATATGTTACTACTATAAAATAACTTTATCAGGTACACTTATACTTCACTTTAGATTTTCAAGAGAACAAGAAAAAAAAAAAAAAAAAATCACAGCCTGCTCTCACTCTCACCAAAACTATAATGCCATCACATATAGGACCTCCTTGTAAAGCTCAAATTACATGATAGCCAAACATATTCCATTATCACTTGGAGAAAATGACTGTATAGTTTATGCCATATCTATCCTCCAAAGAGATTAACAGAGTGAAGATTAGTCTAAAATCTATGAATACTTACTGAGAGTTTACTAATATACATTATAAGTTCCATTTTAAGAGTTCCTGAATGGTAAAGTGAAAGTCAACAGCCAGCCAGTTTTCTAGTGGAAATTTCCCACTAAAATCTATTTTTTCCAAGTTACTTACACACAGCTTCCGTGTTTTAGCTACTGAAATAGTACAGCTAGCAATGACTATAGCCAGTAAAATATATATATATGTCAATTAAGTTGCTTTGAATCACAGAAGTCATTGCTGAAGTGCTGCTATGTGCATGAGTAAGAATAAAGAAAACGTCTACTATGTCCAAGAAATGGGTTTGTGGTGGGGGGGTGTTATAGTTATCAAGTTTCATCCTCTCCAGATGTGTAGTAAAAGTTACAGAAGAGAAGTAAAACTAAATTTTGAGAATAATTAATCACAGTAAAAGAGCGGAGGGACTTGCTATGCTGAGTATGGAAAAAAGGTAAGGATGAAAGCAACAGGTTTGATGAATTATCAGCAGTGGAAATAAACTGTCACAGCAATGGTACCCATTTTAAACCACAGAAGGATAAACACACACTCCACACCATTTCTTCTCCCTCTATTTACATTCTCTGTGACTTTTTGAGCTTCTTTTCCTTAACTTAGCTGAAGAAACTAACCATTTATGTTATTTCAGAACGATGAAAGGACAAAACAGTTGTTCTAATCTTTGCTAGCAATGAATAAAGTCTTATCTCTGTGGCAGTCCGCCACTTTCATAACCCTTAACAGCTTCATTGATCCTGAAAAGCTTACCATTTTGGGTAGTCATTAGCATAAAAAGATATTTATAAAACACCTGCTACCAACTTTGCAATTAACATCCAATTGTTGACTCAGCATTGTGGGAAGCAATACCATCTCAGCAACTATCTTTGCAGTGATCCAACCCAAACCATTGCGAAGTTGGAGTGTCCTTTAATATGGACTTTGCTTTGTAAGTCACAAAGAAAAAAACCTGGTATAAATAAATATGGGTATTGCTTAGTAAGAGGAACAGTCTTCTAGATGCCATACAAGGATGAACTCTACAACAAATCTAGACAAGTGAGGTACAATACCACAGAGTTATCATAACTCTCAGCATCCAGCCTTAAAGCACCTACATCCATCTTAATGCACACAACTTTCAGGATTGTTGTGACACTGATCCACTTGGATGTAGACAGTAACACAGAAAAGAATGTCCTGAAGTATCTTATTATATTTATCTCTGCCACACTCCTCAGTAACGGATGCTTTGTGAGATCTACCAAGAAAGGGGAAAACTATTCTTAACCCTGCCCCTACGTACATCCTAAAGTCATACTGTGCCAGTAGCTATATCAAGAGAGCATCTACAGTAATTTGCCTCCCTAGCATGCAGTGATAGGGACAGTGGTTGAGGCTCTGTGTCACAAACTGTGGAAAAATAATATCCACTAGGACACTCAGCAGTTTCAGATTTCCTAGAAGTACAGTTGCAATACTTCTATCAGTCCTTGTGGAAGCCTGGTCCTTTTTGACAGGACAGGAAAATGACGCGTAAGTTTTTCACCTCAGAAAGACAGCTATCCTTAAACTTGTTAAACATATTACCTGTAATTATACTACATTTAGAAACAGTGAGTATGTATTTCTTTCTTGTGAAAAGGTACTTGTGCTTAGAACACTTCATTTTTGTTTTTTGAGCATTACCAAAATCAGTGACCCTAAATCTCAGTTTGAGAAAGCAAAGTATGAACATATCTACAGCTGAAGAATGTGACCCACAACACACCAGAACATAACCTCAGGAGCAAGTGTGACAATAACTAGAATTAGGAAACTTGGTTTTTAAAATAGAGAACAGCAATAAAAGCAAATGGATTGAAAGTCTAATGGTGGGATGAGAATTAAGTATTACAGCCCTGGGCATAAAGATCAAGGCAGTAAGAGTCCACTAAGCTCCTTTATCTAGAAACAATCACTGCAAAAACCTGGCTAAAATGGGATATTTGTAAGTCAGGCTATTCACAAGTCCTCTACAGCACTAGCTTTTTCTTTCAGGCTGTTCTGACCTAACTACTGTTGACAAAGTAGCACAGCTATTTTCCCTTCAGCTACTCCCATCTATTTTCTTTATATTCCCGGTGCATAGCTCCATTAAATAATTTGCAATTATCGCCTCCTTGGTGGTTTCTACTAAACACAGCTACTGCGGGCCTGCCCGAAGTCAGGGAGCAGGTTTGCGGTGACATCTGCTTTGGCTCGGCCAGCAGCAGCAGGGCCCAGCTCCCAGGCCAAGCAACAGATGCGGGCAGGGAGGAAAGCCTCGGCCTTCCCACACCCCCCCAGCCGAGGAGTCAGGGCAGAACGGGCTGCCAGAAGAGCTGTCTGTTTGCTTCCGGAAGTTGGGGAACTAACTCCTTTTGCCATTTGATTACACGAGGGAGTTAAGTGCATGCTATTCTCACCAATTTACCTGTATTTTTAATCCAGTGTTTTGTAACTTTATTTTTTCCATGGCAAAATGTACATTAAAAGAATTCAATTAGAAAAAAACATCAGATATTAATAAATTTAGGGGCAGGGAGTACTTTTTGGTGTTAGTTTGGGGTGTGGTTTGTTTTTTGCTTTTGTTTATTTGGTTTTGTTTTAAATGACTTCTTGCTTACTGCTTTTCCAGCCTTGGGAATGGGCTTCAGCACTGACTGCTGCGTCAGCTGCTCGGAGGTTTGCATGCTACTGGAATACAACTCATTTTACGACAGATTCTTCCTCTTACTCAGACAATCACTTAGAGATGGGCAGGTGCTTGGTAATTGGAAGGGCTTGCATTTACTGTGGTTGTGTGATTGTTTAGTCAAGGGGGAAGACATGCCCTGTTCTTTAATGAAACATACAAGTGCTGACATCTCTGCTTGTTTGGTCAGCTACTCAATAGAAGTTGTGCTTAACTTGGTCCATAGTTCCCCTCTGATTGAGGCAGAGAACAGTGGCATTTGGCATACTTGTGTTAAAAAAGTAGTGCAGACTTTGGAACTGAGCTCTGAACTAGCACTACACAAAGGCTACAAATGAATTTACATTTTACCTGTCATCTTTCAACCAACTTGAGATGAACAAGATGAACTAACATATATTTTGGGAGTCTGGAGATTGGGTGACCTTCATAAAATTGAAAAGTAAGTGGCAAAACAACTCTGCCAAATAGGGGGACTACCCAGTTATTTATAACACTCCTTTGAACAGGCAGTTCCTAGTATATTTAAGGCTGCAGAAGTATTTCCAGTCTAATTTATTCTAATTTAATTAATATCATCTAATTAAGTAGTCTCCACCTTTTGTACCGAAATCATCTTCACTTGGTTTTTTTCAATTGAATACATATTTCTGGAACCTTTGGACAAATTAGTCTACTTATCTGGAATTCAGAGACATGTTTCATTGTGTGTGTAATTTTAAAAGCATTTCACTTCAAATGACACATTCAAAATAATCTTAAAGTAATACATTTATTATTTTAAAACACAATGCACTTATTTGAGACAGCCTGTCTCAAGTCAGTCACTGAATGGTCTTGCTGAGAACTGACTATTCACTGGTTCACTCTGTGATGCTCTACTGCAATCACACTACTTTATTTCCCCTACACTTTTGACAGTGGTCTCAATCAGGTAAATAAGATTGCATAGTCTTTATTATCTTCAAGTGATTTTGCAGGAGGTCTAAAAACTATACATATGAAAATTCCTTTTCCTGTGTAATTAACAGTTAAATCACTTCTATAGATACCAACAATGACTTCACTGAGGTATTGGGAAAAGGATACAAATAAAAAAGGTATTCCTTCTCATCTCTTCAAGGGACACCAAGTTTCACTGAAAGACCTTCAACTGTTATTATCACTGAATATGAAAGCACCCAGAAATGAGGACACAGCTAGATTTAAGCTGATACACAGCCATAGATAGACTATTTGCAGTTATGTCTGACAGAACAGCCCAAGTAGCTTTTTCATTTGATTTTTTCTGAGAACACCCATAAAGGCTTTCTAATGTATCAAAAGTTCATGGAGATCACCAGCGTGAAAAATACAGTGAAACATTTGTCCTCAAGACATTACTAATTGTGGTCCAGAATAGTGGAAGTTTGCACACATGTAATGCTCTAGGACCCCTAACATCAAATTACAGCTTTGTTAGTTTTCACTATTTGCCTCATCCTATGAAATACACCTGCAGAAAGCTCTGCTGCTGGTTGACAATAAAACCTCTAGCATGCAGCTGCTGAGACAAGTATTAAAATACGTAACTTAAAGAAACTTATAATATAAAAAAAAGCCTAAAATCAATAGGGATATCCTGAACTATCATGACCACAAAAGCTGTGCAAGCACTCAAGTTTCAGAAAAATATGCCATGTTACAGAATTAGTAATATTAGTATATAATGAGAAATAGGGGCTGATACAAGATGCACTGCTATGGAAATGATGATTTTTGTAAAAGTTATTACAATTCACCCACACAGAAGGGCAGGAGCAAGGCCAGACCTTTACTTGGTATTTTAGTCCCCTTATGCTCCACAATTAAGCTTTAATAGCCATGTGATATTTTTAGCAGTTTTGAATGGACTGCTGTTGCTATTTTTACAAGTGCCACCATTAGTCTGCTAAAAGTGTTGGTATGTAAAACGCATTTTTACTTCTACTACTTAGGGTTGCCTCTTTAAATTACTTGAGGAATACGAAGCAATTTACAGTAGAGACGAACTTCTACTGGCGTTTTGGGATTGCTTTCATTACATTTGATCTCTTATGGATATAAAGCTAAAGGCAAACAAAAGGAACATAATAGCTACCAATGTTGAACTCCTTCTGGCAGGACAGGGGCAACACAGAAGTGATTATTAAATCTGGGAAAAATTTGTTCTTCGCCTAAAGAACATATCACACCTTGAGTTAACTGCAAGGAAGCCACAATTCCAACAAAAATTCATCAGTTGACAAATGCTAACTTAAAACATGACCAACTCAGAAGCAAAATGATAGAATATCAAAGATATAATATTGGGGATTTTTCTTGTTCGGTGTTTTTCTAATGTCGTTTTTAGAATCTTTACCATGACATTTTGATCTTGTCCTGAAAAGCTGAACACCCTTTTCTGCCCTATAATCTGTTCTATTGTTTCAGTCTACTGGCATACATTCCCCATTCCCCCCATGCCACCTTGCTGTACATCTCCATCCTCCTGCTTTATTTCCAGCATTTGATACTACATATCATGTAGAAGTCCCCTCCTACTAAGACTTGGAGCTCTGTACATTCCATTTGATTATTATCTGGCTTTTCCTCCACATCTGCTTAAGATTGCCAGGCTTTCTGATGAGGCAGGGTTTTATGCTCCTGTCACAGTGACAAGCAAAAGATCTTCCTTGATCTCTAAGCACTGACAAATAAAAATGAAAATAACTCAGCCCATAAAGCAATGGTAGAACACAGCACTTTCAGAGAATGATGTTCCGCCACATACCTTAATTAATTATAGTGACCTGTATTAGAAGGGTGACACATCAGTGGCAGCACAAGTACCAGACCATTCCCTCAAGCCACTATTTCTCACAGGGAGGTTGTCAGTTCAACACAGAACAGGACTGAGTCTGAGATTGCAATTAAATAATTGAAATCACCCTTTAGATAGTACCTAACACTCTAATTTAGTCTCAGCAGCATATCACATTCAAGTTTTTGTAATATTCTAAAACATTATTTTACCAAAACCACAAGGTGAAGTTAAACAGATACACATTTCAGGAGATGATTCAAGTAATCTAAAATATACTGTGCCCAAAAGTATGCCTTTTACTAGGTCATAAGTACTTGGTTTTGCTTATTAACCCTTCAGAAGCATCCAACAAGTTCAAGGACTACCACAACCTTAAAATAATCACCAGTCACCAATTAAGACATTGACGATATACATCTACACCTTCTGCAAGCTACTGCATCAGCAACAGAGGTAATATACCAGCCGTATTGTACTTCTCCAAAATTTAGGGGATTACAAACAGGAATATTGTTTTACAAATTCAAAATGAAAACGTTGACCATCTCTCATAAATACACTTAATTTTTCCTTAATGTATGTATTTCCTTACCTCCCTGTAAGGGAGCAACACTTTTTGCCAACTCCAGTTTTGCCCTTTGTGATCTAATATTTACTAAATTACTTTGGTTTTTATGTACCTTTACAGCTCGAGAAATCTGGATCTCATTGGTCTTTGTGCAAATAATTTCAACACTTAGGAGTAAAGTACAGATTTCCTCTGTCCAAGTACCAGCCTTAACAAGTTCTGTTTCAAGCTACTGTGACAGTTCTAATTTATGACTTCATATCAGGCTTGAACAGTTTGCTCCACCAGCTAGAGGCCTGGATCCCTGTTACACTGTTCTTTTCACAAAGACTTTGGTTTGGAGCTTGGCCAGAACAAAAAACTGATCCTGTTTATAGTCATACTGCTAACAACTGTGGTATTAGTCACTTCTCTCAATAGAGTATTTTGCAAGCCACAGCATACTATTAGACCAAAATACTTCTTATTCCCTGAGAACCTGCCTCTAAGTTGTAATTCCTTCTACTTACTACGGTTATGAGAAAGGAAAATTTTTATCTACTGTATATAACAGCATTCATCACAGGGTTATGCCCTTAATTTGTTGCTTCCTCTAGCCACTCTACTTAAGGATGCTATTCACAGCCTACAATAATTATTTTCTCCTTTTCATGCATACTGACAGCGTTTGTAACTTTCCACAACCTATTCTGAATTCCAAGTTACACCAGGAATCCCTGCTTGTATTTCTACTGATAGCACTTGAAGACATGGAAGATTTTCATTGTCAAAATGCACGCAGTAAATTACTGGATTCCACACATTAAATAAAGCAAAGTTTTATTTTTCACTTGATGGAGAGTGCTTGCATGAACTGAGCATTGCTGGAGAAACAAATTCCTTTTTGATTGACTCAGAACAACTCTTCAAGTGCTCATCTTTGTGTAGTTTAAATATGTACTTTTCAAAAGAACAATCAATAACATCACAGTAGAAATCTGTTTCTGCTGAGAATTTTGAGTTGGTCACATCAGTAGTGATTCTACTAGAAACAATTTTTGTTAGTCAGGAAGTCACAGATCAGTGATAGTTTCATAACTAGCATACAGAAGTACCTAAGAAAACGTATACTTTTAGGAAACATGTTTAAACACTTCATGCTTGAGTGGCATGAGGATGTTTACTGTTCTGAAATGCAGCCTGTGCTCTGATAGATCAGAAAGATCTTTTGGCTCAGTCTTCACTTCTAAAGAACACCTAATACTAGGACAAAGTGAGACAGAAGCAGTCGACTACTGCTGAGTTTTCTAAGATCATTGTCTTCAGGTAAAGGATGTCAGAAATTCTCCAGAGGAAAGATGGGGTTTCAAGCTTGAATGATACATCTAACAGATTTCATTTAGTTAAAAAAAAAATTCCATTAGTCAAACTATTAGCAAAGAAAAACAAACCTTCAGGGTGTGTTTTGTTTAAAAGCTGTTCTGTTATCAAGTTTTTCTACTTCACAGACAGCAAATGCCTGCAGTGTTATGTAAGGGAAACTGTTCTGCAAAAAGACACCAGGTTGTCATCAATGCAATTGGCAATGAAGTTTGACAGACTGAATTCCTTCCTTGAAGTTATATTAATCATGCATACTATATCACGCAATTGGGTTTTTCGGGACTTCAAGTGTGTTCACAGCATTACATACGCTTTGCTGACTTTCTAACACTTCACTTGTTGGCAAGAACTTTCAGTGAAGTCTTGAACTACCAGCAAATGTTCCTGAAAAGAAAATTTGTAATTTGCACCTGCACCAGCATCCTGATAGTAGGAGTTATGCTCATCCCAAGGAGGAATGTAAGCTACCAGCCTGTCACCAGAACCTCTAATCAAAAAAAGTTATTGTTAACTACTGACAAGAGTAACAAACTATCACCTAGACATGCAGAAGCAAATAATGTTTAACACATAACAATCGTTAATGTATTTTCACCAACAGTTTACAAATTAAAAAGCAAGCTAGCCAGAAGTTACCTAACACAATTCAGCACTTGTTTCAAATCATTTTTTGAAGTTTAAGATATTGTTAATAAACAATGACCTATTCAATCTATGCCACGGTTGCCATCTTCCAAGTGTCCTTGTCACCAAGAAAGCAACCATTAAGTATCCTAAGTCTGTATAAAAAGTTTATATTATAGGTGTGCAATAATTACAGAAACAGAACTTCTAAGCAACTATTATTCTCATACTGACATATATCACAGTATTTTATTAGAATCTCCCTCCAGTACAAGAGCACCAAGTCTAAATATTTTTGCTTATCAAGAGGACACAGGCTGGAAGGACATTTCTTGTAGAATGGAAGCACCAACACATTATTATAGTTTTATTGTAGTTCTTGTTTAAACCTGGCTTGGATATGTCAACATGACCTCTAGATCCTTTCTTTTAAAAGGTTTTTTTGTATATAAAACTTCTCATTATCAGTTCCTTGGACACTTCCATCTCCCAGAATAACTTAAAAACAAGATTCACTGCAGCTGGACATGAAAGGTTACAGGAAAAAAAAGTAGATCTAAGTTTCCAGAATCTGCTGTAACACTCACCCTTCAATCCCGAATGAAGCATCACAGCTGTACTAGTAAAACAAGTTCTGCTGAACTGCAGAGGATCCTGGAACAATCAGTGCACACAACAGAACAGAAAGACTGTTCTTCATACTGTCCTCATGGACATCTCTCAGAAAAGTGAAGTTATAAACTCATTTACTTCTGCACAGCTATAAAGAGATTCAGTCAGGTGTACCTGTGAAAGGAAACAATAGGTTTTCACCCAGAGTTTCCAGAGTTTATTAACTCTAGGAATATTTTTTTTGCACACTGCAGATGGATGATATTGTAATTAGTTATGACAGGCAGAGCAGAAAGGTCAGACAGACCGCTCAGGGGAAGGTAGACTTCTGGAGAAAGAGATAGAGATTAAAAAACAGGGGGAAATAACAGCCCACCCATTGAGATGTTCTAAAGCACCCAACTGATCTTGGAATGTGAATCCATTTTATTTCCCACTAAAATTGATGGAAATAACCTCTCTATTCCTTGGCTTTTACAAAGATAAGCTCAAAGAACTTTTATTGCTTTTTTTTTTTAAAAAAAGCAGCCCATTTTAGATTATTTCCGCTCTTTAAAGTTCAATCCAGAAAACTGAAAAAAGAAGTGCAAATGGACACAGCATGAGAAAATTTTTTTCACTGAAACACATACATGTTCATGGAAGCTGATAAGATGGCAATATGACCAACCACACTGCTACTGCTTTTCTTTATGCTATTCCTCTGCTTTTTTCCTGTTTGAGAGTAGATGCGTTTTTAGGTGAAAAAAACCACACCATCTATTTTTTTATTCCTTGTAATAAAAACTGCAAAAATAATGCAAGAAAGTAAGGTAGAACGTAAAAAGATAAATGTAATTAAAATGTAAAATGGAAAAATAAACTAAAATAATTAACATTTAAGTTAGCAGTGTTTTATAATAAGCTTTCTACTGTGGAGTTTTACATAGCAACGACTTAATCTGACCAATACATTATACCATTAAAATGATTTTCAGAGGCCAGTAGATAGTCCCAATATACAGTTTTAAAGTATGAATACTTTATTTATGTATGCTACTATTCCTAAATCCCACTGAACACGAAAGGCTAAGCAAGATATAAAAGAAACATGCTCATTTTCATTTGAGTTCATCTCAAAGGCATTTCCTAAGTCACTGCAGACACTGATGTCCATAATAGGACAATCCTGAGGAGTTCTAGTTTGTTCTCTGACAGCTCCTGTAAATAAAGGACTTCTGGAGGAGGAAGAGGAACCCAGGTGTTCCACCTGATGTACAAAGCGATTTAGTGTTGGCATAAGATGCACTATTCTACTTCAGTGACCAAGTATTTTCAAACTGGAACAATACTAACAGGTTGAGGAAGATTTGTTAGGACATCTAAAACCAAGAGACTTGGTAATACTATCCTGAGAGATTACGAAGGAGGGACCATAACCACTCAACACTTGAACCAGAGCCACTACATCAGAATTACTTATTTTGTGACACGAACTCTTCCCTTTTGATTTGTGCTCAGGAACTAAGTATTTTAACATACTTCCAAGTGGTTTTATTTTCAAAGAAGCATTTATGACACTGCTGTTACCATACTAAGTTATATTACATGTAACTCATAGTAACTATCTTACATACAGAATCTGTACTTGCAACATATACACAGAGCAGATGTTTGTCAGATTTATGGATTCCTAGGCCTGGTAGGAATCAGCACATTTAATACAGAACATCCACTTTTACTTTTGTATGGAAGCCGCCAAAAGATAACAAAAGCCTTATTGAAAGATCTTGCATCATTGTTATTGTAGAAATTAGAGCTAGTCTTATCTTCTGGATTAGATTTCATAGGTTAAGATCATTTTATAGTCACCTCAGCATCCATAAACACCCTCAAAGAAAATAGAACACATCATTTTCAATTACAAGATATGTCCAAAGCTTTTCATATTCATGCTTTCAACGTCAAGGTAAAACCTGTCTTCTCATTTCATGGGCAATGGATCATCGTCTTAAATTTCTGTAGTTATATTTACTAATTTTGTGAATTTGTTTCTTTTGTCTGTGCATTTCTAATTATTCACTTCAAAGACCAAAAGTCACCATTCTCAGTACTACCATTAAATAACTACAGAGGGCTTTGGTAACATTTAGGACTATAACAAAACAGAGGAGGGGGGCGAGTCAAGTCAATAGGGAATACACACACAAGATACAACACTACACAACTGATTTTGGTCACCTGTAGAAAGAGGTATCAAGATATTAAGCAACCTTCCCCTTTAACTGAATTTTGTATTGCATGACTCCTTTAATCTCTATTGGGTAAGAGGTAAAGTTGATCAGCTGTATCACAGCACCCAAAGAAATACCCTAATTTTCACATCAAATGTTGCAGAGTTCATCTGAGCCTCCAATGGACAAATATATGTGTACAATAAGCAAAACAACATGGGAGGAGAGAGTCACTGTTGAGGAGACTAAAATTAGTTCTGCTATAAATTATTTTGAACATGACAGCCATATATTTAATTAAGTTTCACTGAGTCAATAGATATTTTATCAAAAAGTCTGAATACAGTGTCAGCTGTAAAATACAGGGTTTTTTTTCTAGGTGTATTGAAAACAATAATAAACTCAAAATTATTTTAAGTCCTAGGGCCCTAAATTCCCTTTTAGGTGCAAGGTAAGAAGCACCTACCAAGGGTTTGAAGGAGAAAAAAACACACAGAGCACACACAGAACAGACACTATCTGTTTCCCCAAAAGTAAAGATACAAAACAAAAAATTACTTCTGAGTGAACATACCCTTTCTCCCTTCATTCCTTTACTACATATTTTGGAAACATACATTCAACACAACTTTTTCCTGACTTAAAATGGGGGGGAGGGAATCAACTAAAACCTATGAAAATAAAAGGAGCAGTTTAAGATTCTTGGAAAAAGAGGAAGAACGTAATCTATACTACTCTGTGCATCAGATCACAGAACACTTCTGGAAGTCTAAGCTTCCATTCCATTTTCTGGAAATTCCTTGTTTCACCCCAGAAAATTCTTCTTGGGTTCTACTATTGGAACTGTTGTGCTTTGTATAAATAAAAATTCTCTGAAGTAAGGAGGAAATACCAGACAACCCTCTACACAAGGGTCTTCAAAGGCAGTCTGAGCTGGTGTTCCTATTTGTATATTTTGTTACATAGTCTAAAGTTTACCAGTCCAGTCTACCCAATTAGTGTCAAAAATTGATTAACTGAAGTCTGCCACCTTTCAAAGCAGTCACCCACCTTAGAGCTTTCTGATGTGGGTTATCTTCAGTTCTTCTCAGAACTGTGCTACTTGATATGAAATACATAAATATTCATTGAGCCACAGACTAGAAAATTTGTTTAGGATTGCTTGTTAAAATGCTTGTCCAGTCCTTTTCAATTCAATTTTGATCAACCAATGTCTAGTTTATTTCTGCTAATTAATAACTAAACAATTAATGCTCAAGTATATTAAAGTGTGAAATAACAACCAGAGGGCAAAATGCCCCAGACAGACAGCAGGGCAAGGATGTTTTATATTCTTCTGATAGGAGACTGAGGTTTGCAGCCATTAGGGCAAAGGGACAGAAATCTAATTAAGGTATCTGAAATATTTGATGTAAACCTGTTTGCCCAAAACTGCCTTTTGGGTAGTCTAATTAGTACTGCTTTATATGCCTAGTTGTAGATACCTCTGAACTGATTCTGAGGACCATAGAGCTTTTCCTTGAGTGGCATCTCATTCTGGAAAAAGCAGAGGTGAAGTGCAGAGAATATCAGCTCTAAAACATACATAAGTAATATTAAATTTTTAAATATTAATTCCTCTTCTGCTCCCAAATTCTTCTTCAAAGATGGCTTCACTCTCATAACTTTAGATAAGCCAATTCACTATTTATTTATTTTTAGAGACTGGGACAAATGCAGTTTTACTTTGAAAATAATGGCTGTGTCTCCAGAAATGGAGGTTTCCACTTTCTTCATAATGTTCATTCCACTGGGAATAGCTTAGTATTTCTTTATAGATCCTTGGAAGGGGAAAAAAAAGTAATAAAAACCTCTAAATACTGATTCATTTGTAGAAATTGCCTCATATGGCTCTCATGGGATCACAAAGAGACAGTACAGCTTAAGTAAACAATCTCTATCAACACAGCTGAACCATTTGCTGCTCCTTCTCTTTATACCACAAATGTCTGCAGATTTATTCAGTCTGTCAAGCTGACACCAGATCTGGCTATCTATACCACTATTTCCAGCCTTTTCCTCCCAATCATTTACCTTCCATGTATTTATCTTCTTATATTCTTCTGGTGCTATGACAGCATGAAAATACCACCATTGTCATAATTTAATATCTGAATATATTGAAACCAGTGTTTGTCACTTCTTAATAACTGTGGCCTCTCAGTTACTACTCCTAAGGAAGATGCTAACACCCTATTGTGACCTTTTATGTTTGTTTCCTTTGATGAAGCATGTGCTTTTTACTTGAAAATATTCTGAACCTACAGATTAGTGCATTTGTATGACAAGAATTATCTCAGCTTTTAATAGGAACAGTAAACTCTTCATCAGTACTCAAAGGAGCATAGAACTCAGTATCAGACTGTGCCCCACAAAAAGTATTCCACTTCATGGACAAGTCAAGTGAGAGAGAAGTTAACACTGACACACTAGCTTTCTACTCTACCTACTTAAAAATAGTCTCTCTATTTAACATCAATACAACTTCTCTTTAAAAAGCAAATGTCAAAATTACATGTGACACAGGTGAGTAAGCAAATTGAGAATTTTGAGAACAAAATTCACCACCGTTGTAACTGAGCAGGAAATTCACAAGCAGAATTTTGTCTTTCTCTAGCTCAACAGGCTTGCTTTCTCTCATTTGTTTGCTTATAGATTTGCCAACTCATATGGGCTTATTTATTAATAAGCTGTACCCAGTATCAACACCCAGCATGTCTCTTGCTGTGTTTTTAATCACCTTCCCCAATAAATTAACTAATAAAGATACAAAAAAAAAGTCACCAAATAAGGACCTGGAAATAAACTGCACTATTTTAGCAATATGAAAATTTAACAAGAGAATGAAGTTATGGATAAGATTAAATTAATGAGACGATCAGCAGGGTAGACCCTGCACTGCTTTTTTATGTCTTCCTAAGGCTGAGAACTCTGTGAATGCAGTTACACACAAATTTGCAATGCCAGAAACACAGTGAATGGTGTTATGTTCTATAAAGACGACAGAGGTGTTGTCGCTGTTATCTCTAATATGGTGTAGCACTCACAGTTAATTGTTTTATACTGGTACAAATCTGTTGGCCACTGGAAAGGGAAAACAGGAAACAGTGTTTGTTTGACTTCAGTTACATAAGTGATTTTCTGTTTGGGGAGTTACGCAAAAAATATATCAGAATCACCCCCATCACTCAGACTGCTTTACTCTGTTGCTCATAGACAGCAACTTATGTCACCAAAGAGAACCTGAAATCAAATGTTCATGGAGCAAATTACCAAAACTTTTTTGTAGAAGATCTCAGAAGATGAAATAGCTCTTAGCAGTAATTAAGTTTCATTTTCCAGGCTTGCAGTTATTAACTGTAGCAAGTTTTTCTGTCATCTTATGTTTTTACAAAAAACAACACAATATAATACAGGTAAATTAGTAATAAATTTTCAGAAGTAACATGATGTTTTATTTCCTAATGGTTTCTTTTAGGGTTCAAGGGGTTTTTTTGGGTGTTGGTGGTGGTTTTTTTTTTGGGGGGGGGGGGGAAGGTGTGCCGTGTACAGCAGGATGTTCAGCTAGGTAAGATACTCCAGCACTTCCAAGAATAAAAACCCTATGGATATGACAAAGATCACTACAAAATAATAATGAAGTGTGTGAAATGACTTAACCTAAAACCTGTTTTCAAAGGTGTTTTATACTTAAAGCAGTTTGAGCACTACTGAAAGCCATTAATATTATGGTTCCTCATGTTATGTCTCTTCTAAGACCATCTCATCAATATAACAACATCCTCTACTGCCCAAAGTGTCAGGTACTAGTATAGGATGGTCAATGCATTTCCTACTCAGACATGAAGCACCTCACTGTAACGCTGATATCATAACTGCATTTATCAGAGCATCAAAACTTGTGTTTTCTGATGACAACAGAACCGATAACTATACATCGCATAGACCTGACCTAAAACATATTTTTCATGCTGCAGAAACAACCAGTTTATCAATGCTGGTAAAGTAATGATAGAAACCAAAACAGTGAGGCTGTAACAGGACAGGAGGGGCTCATTAAGACACCATGCTGCCTTAAGCTTGATTAACTTGGGGGTAAACTGCTTCCAGAACTTACACTATTTGCATTGGAAGTTGCTGCACATTAACATATAAATTTATCAGATACTAAAAGGTAGTTTCACAGTCTGGATTTAAAAAGCTTGTAAATCCACTTTAGAGCTTACTAACATATCCTTGCCTTTACCTAGTCCTGTTCACTGACTTTTGAATCATTACATAATTTCCAACAACTCAAAGAACTTGGAGATGTCTTGTCTTAACCCTGGGACCTCAACTCCCGCAACAATCAGTGAAGAGCTTTGCTTTAACTTCTCATTTAAAGATGTTCACAGAAGTTTTTCCACATGAAAATAAATAGGGCTGCTCTCATTCCTAAAGTGTGGACTGTATTTGAATAAACCCCAAATGCAGTATTTTTCCATGAGATTTATGAGAAACTAATCAAAGTCTGACTCAGCCTTAGCAACAAATCTACACAATAGACAAACATGTAACATTTGGGAACTAGCTATTAACCACATATTTTTTACATTAAAACTGTGTGAGTACCTGTTAATTAGTCATACAATTTAAGTTCTGAAGTGATCTTTTGTTTAATTTTGTCTGAGTCCCTGTCCTACTGTCAGATAATGGTTCTATCGCATACTTTTATTACTTGGGGAAAACAAGGATTCAGGTGGGGTGGAGGGCAACAGTAAGTAGATACAGACTCCCTAATGGCTCAGCTTGTCATTTTTTCCTTGCCGCAGACACATAGTTACAACTGTGCCACATTATCAAAAAATTAAATCAAAAATTAAAACTTCAGGGAGCCTGAATGTCTGGTTCTAGTGACACAACCCCTAGTCAATATCTATCTATTCAATTTGCTACCAGAGCTTGCATTTTACCTCAGCATTTAATAGTTTCCGTGTTGAATTACATCTGAAGCATAAAAGGCCAAAGCAACGAGGCTGCTTTGTAAAGCAGGCTTTGCATCTCTACACCCCTTGATCCACGCTGATCAATTAGACCATTAATAAATAAAAATGAATAATGTATTAATATTTCTTTCTTCATTAAAATACTTCTTGGTTTGAGGGGAAGGGGGAATTTCAGATGGCATTAAAAAAAGCTTATGGTACTACAAAAAGACCAATGCAGATGCAGATATAAAAAGGACACTTGATTGCCTGAAGTAAATTTAATCACAGACGTTAGAAGTTACATGCCTGTTTCAGTTATGCATTACTGTTTCCGTAAAGTAGTAAAAGCCCAGACAAGGCCCCCAGCTCATGGTTCTTCTGCTTCCCGGAGGAGCTGCAGTTCCCCTGGCTGGGGGGATGACGGCCTCGCTGGCTGCACGAAGGCAACAGGGCAGAAAACACAGCGCTGCCTCCATGCTTCTCACACAATGTGCCCACACACAGTTGGACAATTTTGACTACCTATGTGAAATAAATATAAATTGAAAAGGCTAAGTGATAAAAAAACTGACATTACTAAGTGAAGCAAATGTAAACAGTGGTAACGAATTCTAAGCAAACTTTTCCAGAACAGACTGCTTTAAGCCTCCTGTTTGTGTTCAGTTATGTACATGGCAAAGATAAACTCACAGTACAGTCTTTTACACCAAAGTCAAGTGAAGTTTAAAGAAATAAAATTACTCTAATAGGCTCTAATACTCCTCTGTAACTGTTTTAACTTCTATTGGCAATTAATTCATGCTTTCTGTGATATGTGTAATTATCTAATATGATATTTTTTATATTATTTATATGATATCATAAAAATCTACTAATTTAGTTACACTCCACAGTTCTGCTCACTAGCAACAAGCCTTGTATGACCTATTAGCCACTGCCAGGAACTCAGCAATTCCAGACCAATAATTTAATAGAACACACACACATTTTACTCTTTATATCTACCACTAAGTGGTCAAGAGTTACTCCTCAGAAACTATGGTCATGCAGACTATGGGGAACTACCTTTCAATATAGTCTTGGACAAGTCAGTTTTTGTTGTCTTTCAGTCTGTCATACATGACATGCAGCGAAGTGATACATAACTATATGACTGAAACATGAATATCTAGTGATGAAAAGAGGTATCTAGGGATAGCAAGGTCTGCCTCTCCTTTTAACTTAGTTCTTTCCTGACCATGGTGATAAACTGTAATGGAATGAAGAAGATTAGAGACCAAGGTGGAAAGGAGAACTGCTTTACTCAGCCTGATTTACAGACAGCAAATTACTCAAATCACATTCTATCACCCCAAACCAAAAAAAACCCAAACCCTCCCAAAACACCAAAAAAAAAAAAGCCCTCACAAAACATCAGTCACACCACACATCAGCCCTGTGCCACAGAATAGTTATACAGCGCGAGGCGGGAAGGAACTAAATGCTATATTTCTCACTTCTGGTGATTACTTAAGGGCAGAAGGTTTTCATTTCATAAATTTACAAGTTTTTTAAAGTACAAAACAGTATTTCAATTAAAATTTCCACATCAACACACAAGAACACACACTTTTACATTCAAATGCCCTAAACACATTGAAGGACAAAAATACAGTTTTCTATAGGCATAACGTCACATGACTTAAAACTGAGGTCTGAGAAGTGTAATAAAGTGACCTCATATACTATTTAAATGTACATTTTCCAAGACAGAATGTAGAAGTTCTAAGGCTCTGCCTAAGCATGAGATGAAAAAACACATACTCTGCTCATTCAAATAAGACAGGCATTTCCCACAATTATGCAAAATTAAGAATATCACTTAGCATTCAGAGCGAGAGGCCACAATGGACTTTGCAATTTGTATGTTTTAAACAGGGAACAGCTCTGACCTTCGACAGCAAACAGGCACTTTCTGACAGGGTTTGCTCAGTAGCTTTCTCTTTTGGGAGTGTTAGGATTTTAAGTCTATTGTAAACGTGCTACTTCTGTAGGAATCACTGAAAAAGGCTGTTTCAAAAGTATGTTTTCTTTGAAAGTTATCCTCTTGTGTCCACAGACACCTGTTTAACATAAAGTTACTCATGAATATGGAAATTATGGTTATGAACCATTTCTTTTGAAAACTACAACACTTAGAGCCATGAAGGAGATTCAAAACAAATATGAAGGCTATGTGATGATTAAATTGTTGAGCTTTCAGTACAGTATCAATAAGGGGGAAAAAAAAAAATCAAGACTAGAAAAGGAGAATAGGTATTAAAGGAAGATTATTTTTTCTTTATAGTACTATTAGCAAAAACCCCATTCTTAACAGTTATTATCAAAGCACAGTATTTTTTACTCACGGCAGATGTTCTGCCTAAACTTGGCTTAAGCTAAGTGCATTCAAACTTTCTTACATTACCAGATTAGAGCAATTAGGAGGAATTCAACCTTTTAACAGGATATCTTCAGTAGTATTAAATAATACTAATTAAAAAAATAATCTTTTGGACTTCACAGATTTTAGGGTCTATTTTGCCTTTGTAGCTCATTTCTTTCCACTCTTAATTTGCTGTTTATAAGAATAGAAATAACAGTTTCTTCTCTGTTTCACCATTATATTTTACATATGGTCTATGGGTATTCAAAGCAAGATTTTTCAATTTCCTCTGAACTCTAATTGTACACACATTTGTCTACAACCAAATGTAATGAAAATACCACATCACTACACATTCACACAGTTTACACATTCAAACCAGCATTTACTCAACAATAAAAACATGGGAAGTTAAAGATGTAATCTATCCATGGAATCTTTATCACAGGACCTTATTCAATGTCCATTTGATTCCACAGAATGTCTCCACATAGTTTAAAAGCACAAGATGAAACCCAATCTTTCCATAATGCTATATCACTTATATTCCCTGAATTAACCACTTAGTAGAGAAATAATAAAATTACCATAATGGAATATAGTGTTTTCTGTAACTGTATGTTGTGTAAGCACTTTGCACATTTTCAAGCACAGACTTTAGCTCTTCCATTCTGCTGCCATGTCTTTCTGGAAGATGATCATTAAGCAACTGCACTCTTTGCTGCTTACTCTTCATTACTTCAAAGAATGCAGCATAACTTCTGATACTATCTGAGAAAGGAAGACGATCCTTTCACTTACTTTCTTCAAATTAGATCATGTCTACTCTCGGTAAAAACCTTATGACAACTAAGTTACCAGTAATAATACAGGACACTCAGGTCTTGTTGGTCTTCACTGTTTAAAGAAAACCCTAAGAAACCAATTGTACAGGACACTTCAGGTTTATTTTGCAGACTAACTCACCTGGCATCCACTGAACTGCCACACTAGGGTATTTCATGTGCACTACAAATCACAGTGCATCGGGGACTTTAGGGGTCTTTGTTCTTGCTTTAAAAGTATAGAAGAGAAGCCTACCTGAGTAGATTGGAACTTCACTTGGTCTGCCACAAAGCTCTATCTCAAAAAATATGCTAAAGAAAATTGTATATTTATTTCTAGCTATGACTTAAAAGCAGTATTTATTCAGTGTATTTGTTATTTGTTAAACAGTATCATGGCTTATAAGTGTAATCTACAGACATACAGAACAGAGTGATATAGATCTGGCCCTATAATTGAAAAAAAAAACCCACAAACCAAAAAAACCAACAAAACCCCACAACACAGGCAACAACCAACTTCTTCCTTATTCAAATTCCAAACCATTTTTTCCCCTCTCCTGGTATCAATGGTGCCATAAAATGGTAAGCTATGCCTTACTGTACAAAACTCCCTGATTTCTCTACAAAAGTGATTGTTCTTTACTTGTAATACTCAGCAATTCCTTAAGCTCAACATAATTTTTACATTAATATTTCATATAAACTCATCAATGAATTTATCACAATAAAACAAATATTGATCCTGCATCTTTATCTTGAGTGGACTTCATTAGAACTTTTTCTTGGTAACTACTTCTTGAAAGTTTAATTTCAACTGAATGATCCTTAATATTCAAATACATCTAAGAGCTTCTTATCTGGCATTACATTAAAGGAATGGGAGACAGTATATAATATTACAGGAAGCTAGATGTCAACAAGCCTACTGAAGGGCTTTAAAGTACTATTTATGTTCAAGACTCAAATGAAACTTTAGTTAACATTTAATTGTGTATCATGCATTAGTTTTTTGGAATTGAATTGCTTTGTTAACAAGTGAAAAGAGGTTCCTCAGAGACTTCCAGTGCAGAAGTCCAACCACTTCGGGGTTTCCAGAAATTACAGAAGAAAAATAGCATTTGTATACAATACCAGTTACTGAAAGACAAACTAATTGCTACACATTTGTTGTAACTTAGAGAATACATTTCTGGGAAGGTTGGACTGACATTATTAATGAAAAACATTCACAGGCAAATGCTATTAGAAATCTGACCCAAAATGGTAAAATTAGAATCCATCTTAAAATGAAAAAGGAATAAAAGCTACACCTAAAATACACTGATATTTAAACATACTGAATACAAAAATAAAAGAGAAACTTGAAGAGCTTTTTCTGTCACAGGAAAGTTTCTACATCCTGTTCATACAAACTGTTCAACTGTCATCAGCATCTCAAAGCTGAAAAATTAGCTGAAAAAATCAAATCTAGTTGGTCAGGGCCATTAAGACCTACAGTACCCAGGATCCTTACAGTGGGCAAAGGACTTATTTAAGAAAGTAAATGTTCTTCTAAGGGACTGTAATTCTTGTGCTGGAGGATATGCACATGCACGAAAAAGGAATGTCTTGGCTCAGCATCAGACGAAATCACATTAATTGGAAGACCTCAGTTCCTCAGAATCCTGATCAAGGACACAAAGATTTAAGGATACAGAATCACAGCATTCTTGCTGGGGCTTGAATTCCTATTTGAAGGAAGACTGCTTTGTACTGAAGAAGAGAACAAAGTTCTCTCTAACATTCTGAGACATAATGTGTTTTTACAAGTCAATGACCATCCATCAGCCAAAATAACAAATACATCTATCCAGCCTCATGTTGGGAAAAAATAATTTTTAAAAAAATTATTCAAATCCTGGATATAGCAGGATGCCCCCACTTCTGCATACACAAAGATGCGGCAGACCCAGTGTCAGGGGTTTCTGTGGCATGTCCTGGGCAGACCCTTGCCTTTGCACAGTGTTTCTGGTGCTTCTTTCAGCCAGGCACTGGCACACTTTGTACCTGCAGAGAGTGCAGAAGGGAGGGAGGGATTCCTCTGAGTCATCATTGACTGTCTCCAGAGCCCCAGCAATGTTGCCTGCAACATGTCTGAATCCATGTCTGGATAAAGATGTTACCCTTTTCAAAAGGAAAGTCAATGTCAATTACAGCCAACCATACAATTTTTTTCCATAACCAATTAGCAGATACTGGTCATCTGGATTACAGAATAACCAGACTGAGAACAACTCCACCAATATTTTTCAGCAGTGAATAGACCAATCAATCTTTCAATTTGTGCAAAGTCTTTCTCGCTCTTCATCTTAAATCTGCGTTTATGTGACTTGGCACCATGCAACAACAAAATGCAGTTTTGCAAGGTATACATGATGTGGAGTGTGTGGTGTGAACAAAGACAGAAATCACATGTCAAACCGGAATGTGAGCTAGGAGTGGCGTGGCAGTATCAAGTCCAAAGTTTGTAAAGAGGCTTGTGGGGACATCAACATTAGGACCAATTCAATTCCTTGATATAATATTAAGACCAGAGGGTTAGATTCCTTCTCAGAATAGTTTCAACTTATCAAAAGAGCCAAACTGCTACTTGCATGCTACTGCACTTGAAATAGTGCTAGGATTCATACTTCATTTTTTCTTTTATTGCTACAATTAATAGATTTTATATGTAGGTTCACAGGTGAAATTGCAACGAAACAGTTAATTCTCTTGATCTATATCAAGATTTCATGATTCAAAGAATATTCTACCTTAGATATAGCCATTTTTAAAAGCAATATAAATAAATAAATGCAGACTATACAGGGCAAAGTGGTCTGTTCAGTTTTCCTTTGTATATTGAGACAAACCAGTTAAGTTACATGAAAGAGGTTTGGTTTTATTTAGCTTATGAAATTAAGTAATTTGTACAGCATATGAGTTAATCATGCCTACCTAAAATTAAAAAGTAACATTACACAGAATGGCAAAAACATTAACCCATTAAAGATTTTATTTTCTGCTCCTCAGCTGTGAGTAACAGGTGCGTTTTTTCTGAGTGCTTTTGCACCACATACAGCAGTCCTTGGAAGGCATGAGGCAAATGCTGCTATTCAATAGTACTTCATTCCCTTTGTGTAATACAGACAGTAGGCTGAGGAGACAAGGGGAAGGAAAAAAAAAAAACCACCAAACCAAGAACCACCTAACAAAAGCTCAGTAGACAACCACTGAAATTGCAGTTGTAGCAGCTCTTAACCAGCCCCAGGATCAGATGACTCACGAATGTGGCAACCTGCCACTTCCCCCTTCCTTTCACTGGTGCTACACTGAATGAACTTCAGTCTTCAAAATCTATCCCTATGATTGCCTAAATCAAAACAAGAGTATGATGAGAAACCATCTGAACTGCTATAAATAAACAGAACATGCTTTTAAGTGTACATATAGAGGACAAGTTGGAAGTGCATTGATGTGAAATGCCTTAGATAAAATATCCACCACCATCACTACGTACTGACAAACAAACAGGCCATAAACACCATTTAAGAGTCCCATTTTCAAAGACTTGGCAAATGCAGCAGAAGCTGCCTGGAATCAGCTCAGTAACATTAGTTTGTAGCTGAAGTTTCTAAACTTACTCCTTGCTACATGGTATCATGCCAAACTGGAGACAGTCAGTTGCTTTTCTCTAACTGTAAGACTGTTTGGTCATTATATTTGGCAATACCTTACTCAGCAAGGACTGTCACGGTAATCAACATGATGACATTCACGGTGAGGCACTGCACAGAGGCTAACACCACCAGATTCGACTTGCAAGTGAGGGCTGAAAAGGCGTTCCAGGAAATTCAACACTGAACTATAGTCTTTTTTTGCCTGCACCATCCCTCCACCTCCTTAAGAGCACGCCTGACTAATAAGAGTGCCTAGGAGTTATGAGCACCCACACTGAGATTAGAATATGCCCCTAAATCCACAAATTCTCCAAGTAGTGAACTGTAATGTGAAAGGGGACAGCAAAAGGAAAAGGTAGAAGCTAGCAACGATTGGACAAAAGTTTGCCATAACAACCCCTGCTTAGCAAATTCTCTGCCAAGCAATTTATATCCACAAGAGGTACATTCCATTCCCTTAGCCTCCAGTGTCTTTTAAAGTTAAAACTTGTTTCTTGCTGCAGTTTATGGCACATTTTTACTATGTGTACTTAGGAAGCAAGCAAGGCTGACTAAACAGATTTCCTCCATGACCTTTACTACTGTCGGCTGAAAACAATTTAGTCCATTTTAAGTCATTTGAGAGCACTGTAAACATTATCCAAGGGGCTTAGGAATGACCGCCTAAACCATGACCTTTCAGGCTGACAGATGACAAAAAATACTCTACTTTAAACCATTTTAGAAGATATGATAAAGGTCTCTTATGCTATTGAAACAGAAAGGAATTTTCCTTTTACCACTATAGAATAAAGATGCTTTTTGTTCCATTTAAGAAATGAAATCTTATTTTGAGAGGGGCATGGAAAAATGAGACAAGTAATCTAAAGTACTCGGGTCCTTTCTCTTTTGATTAAAAGCTCAATCCATCCAATTAATATGAACTAAGAACTGAAACAAAAGGGGTAAGCAAGCAACTGAGAGAGTTAGGCCATGCATAAACAAAGAAAACTTACACTGGGAATGAGAAAAAAACTTGGATCCAAGACAATTTTATTAAAACTTTGCATCCATACCTGTTTAAGTCATTCATACTCAAGGGACACTAGATGTTACTTTCTATCTCATCATTCTCAGTTACACTGGAAGTCAAGACAGTGATCAGTAGAGCTGCAATACAAAAGCTACTATGTTGTACTATATTTTAAAAAGAAAAGTTTGTGATGCTTGCTCTGTCTCTTGGTCCACTAATAGCACCCTTGGCTCTAATAGTATACATGTTCCAAAATGACTGCTGCTCTCTCCCACCAATTAAGAAAGCACATTCTTGGCACATTTTTGGGACAACAACTACATTTTAAAGTCCCATGAAAGTGTAATGAGTATACAAGGTCTCAGGTGTAGCACTTCGGCTTCACAAGTTCTTAAGCAGATTCTGCTGTAGAATTTCCATCACACAGGTGCTCTGAATCTAGTTTTTCTTGTCATGAAAAGATATCAGGTGAGCTAATGATATACCTAACACCTTGTCTTTAGTGCAGTACAGACACCTAGATCTTGCCCTAATCTCTCAGTAGGATCACTGGGCTTGGACAGAGACACTGAAGCACCCAGGATTCTTCTTCCTCACTCAGACCTTTCCAACACTTCCCTAGAACTGACCTTACCAGCTCCCACGCTGATGAAGCACAGCCACATGCTCTCTGTTGTCTCAGATTTTGCCAACTGGTGCTACAAATAATTTTCAGAGATATGCAAATGAATCATCAAGGAATCCCATTTACAATATCAGCCAGAGTTTACTTAAAATCATAATCAATTCAAAAAGGATGCTATACTGTCAAATGAAGGCATCTTGTTACTTCTGTGAACTAGCACTGCAGCACATACTTTACAAATTTTTCAAAATACTATTAAATACTTGGATTTACTATCAAACATTACTAATACACTGGAATCTTTTGGGCTCAAAAAGGGAACTGAAGAGCCCAAGACAGATTTAACTAAGTAGAACAGAGAACATAAACCTGCAACAACTATTCACAAACACTTCTCAAGTAAGATCTTCAGGGCAATAGGTGGCAGAATCAAAATAAAAGAAGGAATTTATTTCTTTGCAAGTAATTTTAAGCTGTAGTGTAACAAGGACACAATCTTTAGAAGTAGACATGGCATTATGTGCAATACCACAGAAGTAACAGACCATTCATATGCAGAATATTCCACACACATCTGTACAGAAGCAAGTGAGAATAAAGCCAAGAAAACCCTCCAGAAAAGTCAAACACTGCTCTTCAACATAAAGATGACACTTTTCAAATGCACATTCATCACATGGAATATACAACATGTGCAGCTAACAACAGCTTCTGTCTACTGCTTTGCTATAGGAACCCAGTCACACTCCTGATGACTGGAGTTAGTGTTTGTCTTGAGCCCAATCTTGACTAAAAGTTTATCTTGTCAGTATAAAAATGAGGGTCAATAAGTAGTAGCGTCAAAACAAGAGTCCAAAGCTGTAGAATCAAACATTTCAGTCCTCCTTCAAGTATGTTGGAAATCAGTCTGTGAAGCTAAGTGTTTTCTTTCATGACTTAAATAATCAGGAACGTAATAGTGCGTTTTTAAATTTTATTTTTTACATGTTACTGATTCACAAAGTCTAACTGGTGGTCTTTCACATCCAGCTAACAGCTGCTGCTCTCCCACCAAGATCTTTAAATCAATCAAATCTGTGTTCTGGGAAAAGACTACATTTTGATATTCTGGCTACTTCGGAGCACAGGAACACACTGCTCGTGAACCCAACTTTAAGCAGAAGGCAGCCTGACTTAACAGAAGAATCAGAAAGTATCCAGTGAAAGAAACACACGATATATGATTCCACTTTATTATTATACATTCAACAGACTTGAAACACAGGTGTATGATGTCCTTAATATGTCATAAAAAACCTCCAAAGGTCAGATTTGGTGCCTAGTCAAAATAGTAGAAGTTCCAACCTGAATATCAGTAGAAGTGAAAGCACAGCACTTCTAAAGCATAAAGCATATCCAACATACAAAAGAGAAGATAATAAGCGACATGCTTTTCTGCTTGAGGACATGAAGAATAAGACAGTTAAAATACAGAAGTCAAATCACAGAAGTTTCGCAAATGTCTCATCTTGAGACGAAAAAAGGCAGATGATGCTGTGCTTTGAATCATCTTCTCATTGAATCAAGCACAGTAATGACAAATAGACACAAGGAATAAGTGCCCAAACACAGCATTTGAGCACTTCCAGGACAAACTGTCCCCTGAGAGGTATCTGGAGGATTTTTGCTCTTCCTGATGTTTTGGCAACACTAACACACTTGTGTCATTGGACTGAATTCTCTTCAGCCGTGCCCAGATAATGTAGTAATTTCCTCATAACATCACTGTATAGGCATTACGCTCACCTTCTGCCAAATAGCAAGAGCAGAACCACCAGAGCTGGACCAGTTTCAACACAGAAATCCCTGCTCAGTATGACTGTCCCACACCAAAGGACTGTTCCTTCTTTCTCTGAAATTCAAAAATGTAAAACTCTGTTGTCTTGGGCACCAGTGACAGAAATCATAAAAGAAATCTTGAAATGCCAAAAAGTCTCCTGGAAACAAATCTAGCTATTGCCTTTTCAATTTGACACATGTCAATGCTAAGGTAAGACATTATAAAGCAGGTAAGAAAATCACCTGATTTGTTCCTGGGATTTACTCCAAAATCCCCACCCTTTGTGGTGTCACATTAGTACACCACCTCAGCAGTGGTTTCTCGGCACTTCTTGAGTACTGACATATGTTCTATTGCAGCCCCCTACTTAAAACATGCTAAAAGCTGACATTTGTTATTGAAATCTTGATAGAACTATGTCCTTCAAAAAGAAGATGCATCCTTTTTTGGAAATGACAGAAGACTTGTTCAGTGAAAAAGCAGAACACCTAAGAAAACACAATAGCTAAAACACAGTCCTCATTTTTCCTGGATACTGAAACGATCGATACATATATACATCCATATAAGTTGACAAGTTTTGATAGAATTACTCCTCTTTTTAATAGCCAAGAACTTCCAGATTTAGATCTCCATGCACTTTACACATCTTAGTACTCTTATCCAGAAGGGTCTCATTTTTGACAGGTAAGATACAGAAAATGAATCATACAGCCTGAGTGCATCACTTGGATTTTATTTTCAAGTAAAATTGCTAGATGTCTTCTGCAGTAGATTCCTCTGAGGCACATGACTGCCTGTTGCCTCTCAAGTCAACTAACACAGAAAATTTATAACTACAGTTAAGACTACAGTTTTGTTAGAGTACATTGAAGGATAAGCTTACTATCAACATCCACTGATGAGGAAACTTTACAGATCCCTGGTTTGTCTTAAGGGTTTAAGCAATTTCTGTTAACAGTGTTTACTTTTGAAATAAGTTGTCTGCTAATTTTCAGACACACAGTAAACACAGGGATCCCTAATGAAATATCTAATAAATCAGGAAATGAGAAGGAACTACCTCTTTTGACAAGCCATCCACAGGGAGCAGTCTAGCCCACTGCTGTTACCTGGGGGTGGCGTGCCCAGACACAGACAAGGGTATTCAGAACCCCAGCCACCATGCTTGTTACCTTATGGACATCACGTCCTGAGGACACCAGAGCCCAAAACTGTTCACTTCAATTTTCTGATGCTCTGATTAGACTTAGGGACGTCAGCTTTCCCGTTCTACATAATTTTAGGCTTCAGGCAAAGATCACGGAAGTCAATGGCTTTCAGACTGAGGTTTCCTTTTTCTACTCCCCCAAATGCCAGATGTTTTTCCTATGATCTGGCCAAAACACCAAAACACTGTCTTTAAAAGGCTGAAAAGAAAAAAAAAAATCCCATATTTTCCATTCTCGAAATGTTACAATGACAACTTTTTTTAGTTCTATTATTCTATTGTTGCATGGGTTTTTCTTGTTTTCAAAGATTTTAATTATGTAAGGAAAGAGAAAGTTGTTATATTTCTTCATTGCTTTTGCACCATTCCCTAAACATACGAATATTACACAAGTCAACATTCAGCTTCACAGCATTTCAATTATCACTACTAGAAAGGCACATAAATTCAAGAAGAAACTGGTAATCCTTTGGCACTTTTGATACAATAAATTCCAAAAAGGAATCTCAAGATATTAAAAGAAACTTAGGCACTAATAAATCCCTTTCTAGTGAAGTAATTTTCCAGATTCTTTTTTTTCTGTAGGCCATATTTCAGTTTTAAATCAGCAGTAGCTTATACTTCCATTCTGGATGCCATGTTGTATACTTCAGTACAGAAACAATCCCAGACATCCATTCAACTGAAATGAAAGTTTCCAGTTATACACTACATAGGGTTTTTTATGTATTCTGAGACTGTTTAGAAAATATCATAACCATATAAATCATGCTCCTTCTCTGTTTCATTCTTTGAAAAAAGAAAAACTACTTCAACTACTTATGTTACCAAGGCTTTTCAAAGTTACCATGCAAGCTGAGGTCAAGCTTAGTCAAAGATAAGGTGACATGAAAATAGCTGAACAGCTATGCTTACACACAGAACTAACATTAGACTTACAGCCCAAGGCAGGCTAATGCATGACTGCCTCCTTTCTTTCACCTGAAAAAAGGGAAAATGTACCACTAAGATCTACAGTAGCAGAAGCACAGAAAAAAGCTAACTGTTCCTCTCACTCCTTCCAAAACGTGGGTTTACATAGCCCAGTTTTGCAGCTCTGAAAAGCTTGCACTGCAGAAATGCACAGAGATTTAAGGACAGTTACCTCCAGTACAGGTTATGGAGTGGAAGAATATACCTACAGCTGCTGGATGTCTAGACCCATTGTGTTCCATGTCTGGTTCCATCACAGTTAATAGTTGTACAGCACTCCAACTTCTCCAACTGAGATGCATTAAATAAGCATGCTAGTAGTGTATCACACTTCACTCCCAGGCTCCCTACACCCTAATTAAGATATACCCATAAAGGTAACAGTTATTGAATGGAATGATGGTAGGATCCCCTCAAAGAGATTCAGTTCTGCTTCTGTCAGCAGATAAGTGTATTAAAGCAAGTTATTCTATGTACAAAAAGAGAATATACAATCCATTTGAAATTAAGCAAATGAGCATTTAGATTTACTTAAAGCACTTTATAATCTTGGACTAGAAGTATGTGTGTAATTCAAAATGTATTGGTAATCTGAACACTTTGCATACAGCATCAGATTCACTCTCTGTGTAGGGTAGTATTCGTTTCCATTTTAAGTGAAGAAACATGGCAAACTGATTAGCTGATCTACTAAAGCAGTAAAGGCAGCGCAGTAACTGAGACAGGACAAGTTTTCACATTGCCGTCCTAAGATGGGAACAGCTAACCAGACTTCACTTTCCAATTCCATGTGTCCCATTTAAGGCTATTGATCGATTAAAACATACAAATTCACATCAAACCCAACAGCAAGCTACATACATTTTCAGCAGCAAGTTAAACACTACCATAGAAACTAATCTCTTAGCTCTCGCAGTATGGCATTAAGGCAAATTCTGTAGAATGTTTCAATGCTGCTGCCCCTTTCCTTACTGCACTGACTCATTTATTCTAGACAAAATTAGTTCCGTTATCTTTACCTGATACCAAGAGGAAAAAGTTCACATAAATAAAAAGACACCAAAATACCGTAGTCATCATTATACTACGTATCTTAGTAAGACATTGTTGAGTTAGAAAATTCAGATACTCACAAAAGCCAAAACTTCAGCTTTCTTTAATGTTTCACTGGTATGATGGAAACATTATACAGCTGCCATTGAAAAGAAAGGACAGCACCTTTTTCTAATTAGTTCCATCTGCAGTTGCCATGGTATGGTATGCTGACACCTTGGGACACAGAAACTGAAGGATGCAGATTCTATGCTTTAGAGCAAGGCAAGAGAAAGAAGCTCAAAAGATATTTAAAGGTAACCAAAATATCAGACTGAGTTCTACCAGGTGTTGAAGGTTCAAAGCTCTTACCTCTGAAGTCACTAAACAACCCAGGCAACGGTCATCAAGTCAAACTGCACAACACAGTGTCAGGACAATTGGGTTTTGCATGTATAATGTTCATAAGGAGTCTCCGCAGCATTTTAGCAAGACAATGGTTTCAAGCAGCTTTGTCAGGTACTGGTTTTAAGGAGGATCACATTATCATTAATAAATTAATACCACTAACTATGGCTCATTAATTTGATAGAATTTTTGTTTTTCTTAATAGTTTAGTTATTTTTTCAGTTCCTGAGTAGTTCAGTTTGGCATTCTCTACTTTGTACACAGACTTTTGAATAAAACCATGCATTTAATGTTAATTTTCCTTCTTCTTCACCAGTGTATACTTCTTTCTTTCAAATGGAAGAAATGAATACATAAACAAAAAAAATTAAGTATGTTTACACCACTTCATTGTATTAGAAGAATAGATGGGTACAAATGTTCTACCTAGAGTGGGAGAAAAGTTTGTATTACTTGTCTCTGATTCTTATCAATCTACCACTAAGTGGATGATAGCCCAGAGAGACATCCTACTCATTAAAAATAAAAAAGTTACAAAAAAAGATTTATTGAATTACATGGCATAGCCATTTAATCTAGTAGGAATTAGTCTGCTGAGGTTTGACTTACTTCTAGTTCCCAGATGTAATACGTAACATAGTTTATTTAACACTTGAGTCACAGGTTTCTATATGCAACTCACGAAGTATCAGAATGGTACTGTGGACCTAATCACTGAAGAGATGCTTTTGAATTCAAAGGGTAAAAAATTCACAAGCTCTTCAGTCTAGAAGTAACAAAGTCATCCAGCCAGATTTTCAATCAGCCCTCTAAGTACATAAACCAATTTAAAGAAATCACAGTAAGAGACATCTGATCTGCATTTCCAGAAATATTTTCATAATGTATCTTAAGTAATCAGCCAGTATTGAAGAAAACATATTATTTTCAGCTCCATTTCCTGAACTAGCTGAAAAATCTGGGTAGAAAACTCCACTCACAAGTCAGACAAAAATGTACAACAAAACGACATACACAATATAGATTTTGACATCAGAGTCACATAACAAAGCACAAGATTTGTTAATGAGAAATTTGACTTTGTAGGAAAATACAGAAGGTCAGCAGGATCACTGATAAAAATATCACCACTGTTACTACAAAGCTAGTGGTTCCAAGTATGGTAAGTTTGATAATGATGCCCACAATCTTCAGCACAACTCTGAAGATGGTGCAGTGAGCATCCTTTAATCATTTTCATGCTATCACAGAAGAAACAGACACAGTCACAAGCCTTTGGAGATGAGGAGAATCACTAAGTCCTGACATGTAGAAGACTAAAAAATTCAGTACAACAGGTATAGGAAGTGTAAACTTATTTCCATCTAACATTAGAGCTGCCTGCATACAAGTGAAATAACATGACGGGCAGCAAGTGCTGCAGCCATATGAATGTACAAGTTCTTGGAAGCATCAAAACCAAATGATACTCCCTTTTGCTAAAGTCTGCCATTTTGTCATACACTGCAGCTCTACCCAGTACCAAGTACGCAATGACATTTAGGACTACTATTCTACATGTCTTCACTGGAAATTTCAGATGAACAGGCAGTAGCTGTTCACTGGTTCAGGTTTGGTCCACATGTTTGATTTGTCTGATGCTCTCATCACAAAGAGAATGGCTTGATTTTGAACCACACTGCAAATTCTGAAACAAAATACTCATGAAAACTAAACACATCTGATTCAAAGCTTTAAAAATATACCAAGTCTCAAACTATATTATCTAGGTAAGTTCTTAAGTAATGCAATAGAAAGGATCACCACAACTATGGCCCAAAACTGTAACAGCTCAATGTTTATGTAAATTAAAAAATAATGTTTTCTTGCTATCTTTTTTTTTGTTTCCTGGAGCAAATTGCTAGTATAAATCAAGTGAAATAAAATGAATTTCCAAACACAACACATTGAAACATACTTAGCATTTATTTGGTCTTCTCATCTCATAGCAATAATACTGAAAAATTCTGATGATGACCATATTCTATCACCAATTTTTAAAAAGTCTATAAACCTCATGACTACAAATTTATTATCACCCTGCCTTCCTTTAAAAAAGCTTAGTGTTACCACTGCAAACAGGCTGGAAATACACAATAAGATACCACTTACTTCCTGTGTAATTGCAAAATAAGTTTGAAAAGAAAACGGGCAGAAATATTGCAAGATTCACTAGAAATTCTGCTATGCAGATATACTTGGTATTCTGAGGTACCACAGTTACATGTAATAAAAACCCCTAACAGAGAGCTAAAAAAATAAATCCCTGTTTAAATCATCTTGTTCCTTTTAATGTTACTTAGTTTGATACTGTAACAGTCTTTGTAGTAGCACCCTGTTGTGTGTGCTGTCTAAAATATTCTACTGTAGCCTAATCAGCTAAACACTCTTTGTTTAAGTCTTAATCTTTTCCAACTTTTTCCTAACTGCTGAACACCTGCAGAGAGCTCCCATAGTTATCTTTGTGATACAGAAACATAAAAGATGAAACATGGTGTGTGTTACAGAAGCTATGCATACATGACAAAAACCTCAAAGAATTGCCAGTCTGCCCATTTACCACTGGATTCTTCCTGTAGCTCATCATCTGTGCAAATAAACTCACAATATAACACTGAAGTGTTGTGTTAATAAATGTTGAGTGAATAAAATCATCTCCCCATTGCTGAAATACTGACCGTCTTTCATTTAGCAGTTCAGATGAAGGCAAGAGAGGAATACAAATCTGTGTCTACCTGTCTTTCACTCATTACATACTTAATTTCCATTGTATCACATTTTTTCAGGTTTTAATTCCATTACCTTTCTAATACTGGACACTGTTTCTTCCTATCCAGAGATCCAACTACTTGAATAAAAGTATTCTACCATAAAAGCAGAATGAAAACACTTC
Organism: Strix aluco; assembly: GCF_031877795.1. Lineage (NCBI taxonomy): Eukaryota > Metazoa > Chordata > Aves > Strigiformes > Strigidae > Strix > Strix aluco. The sequence goes on along the minus strand of NC_133940.1, from coordinate 24,257,356 downwards.
TGTAGAAAAGCTTTATCATCTTGCACATCCTCCACATAACAGCAGATTTTAAGAAACCAACTTACTGCTACAAAACATTCAGTCCCTTCAGGGCTTTCAAAATCATGTTCTCTTCTCATGTCATACCATTTTGAGCTATTTTGTATCTCCTCTGAAAAAGCACAAGAAACATCCCTTTTTCCCCCTCCTCTGACGCAGCAGCACTACCAGACCGATACCTCTGCTTCCCCCACCCCAAGGGTGAGCACATCACCCTGCTCTGCTCTCCACTCCATGCTAGTGCAGGGAGCAGGAGGGAGCAACAGGAGGGCACTGGACACCAATACACAAAAATGCTACAAAACACTTAAGAAACCAAACAGTTCTGTGGGTCTTACTCTACAAAATGACTCCTGTTTCTCCGGCAGCTTCAGACTGATTTAATTCCATGTTAAGGAATCAAAAACACTTTAAAATAGTTATAGTCCCTTCACTAAAAATAGATTCAGATTTTACAGTTTAATGTTTGTTTTTACAGAATTTAAGAAGAAATATTCATCCTACTTTCTTCAACAGCAGCTCTGGATCCTAAATACAGACCAAACGGGGTACAACAAGAGATTCTGTTCCCATGCCGGAGCTTTCTACCAGATCTTGGTAGTCTTGCATGCAGAAATATCATTATGATTGTTTTTTTTTCTTCTTCTCCTTTCTTGCCTTTTTGTCCAGGCATTTCACATCTCTACACGTATTAAGCTATGTGAACCGCAGAGATTTTTCTCTTTATATTAAATTCACAGGTTTTGAGAAACCAAATGAAATCTAGACAAGTTCCCGATTACAGATGGCAACTGCCAGTTTTGCTTATGCTTCTCAGATTACCTTTAAGGGAAACTTTCCTTAGTCAGATTCCATTTGCTTTGCCCATTAAGTGTCTGCAGTATTGCTGATGTGGATGTCACCTGAGAACTCCACTGGCAGGAAAAGTTTCTCCTTCAAACAAAAAGTGGATTTCTTTTTACACAAGATCCTTTGTGTAAGCTGTGCAGCATGAGCTTTTGCTTGATGACAGAACCTTTACAATGATTTTGAACAACTTCGCAAGAGATTGCAAACACGATGTTACAAATAAATTGTCAGTGAAGAGCAAGAAGATGGGCTGCTCCCAGAGCAGAGATAAGCCAGGAACTGAGGGTGATGATGGCATAAGGCAAGAGCAGCCTCAGTGAGTAGGGGACACAGTCCCACAGGATCCAGCAGGGCCCAGCTGGGAGAGGGACAGCTTCCACAGGGTCTGAGGCAGGGCCTGGGGTGTATCCAGAGAGGGAGGAGACAGGACTGGAGTGCAGGCCAGGACAGAAACAATCCTCCTCCTGGAGACAGAACTAGAGATGACACTGGAGAGAAGCTGCCCCACAACACAGCTCTAGGAATCATCCAGAAAAACCAATGAATAAGCCAAGAGAGCAGGAGACCCCCTGGGTAGGGCTATACCTGTAACACAGCTGGGCAAGGATCCTGCACCCAGGGGCAGACTGCGGGGGTCCTGGGGGAGAGCAGGCCCCAGGTTAGGCCCATCAGGGCAGTTCATGCCCATGAGTGCAACCCCAGCCCTGACACAAAGCAGTCTGTGCTCTAGGGTACTATTTAACAAAAAGTGTACATATAGCAAGGACTGCTGCCTGTTTCACTGGCTCTCACACTAACATCTGTTTCAGTTTAAGTCTGTATCAGCTTCCATTATGAGGATTTTGACTTGGAGCATTTTGGTAGGGCTCAACAGGAACATAAGGAAACTCTTAGCATACTTCAGAACAGACACTCGATCAATCTGAAAATTAAAATAAGTTACAGAACTGGACAGGAAAAAAAATTCCAAGCAGTATAATTTAACCTGAAAAGGATCTTTAACACACTCGTCATCATGTGCCAAGGGAAAGAGGAAAGCATGAATCACGCTCCACTGATAATATCTGAAGCTAGTAGTTAGCCCAAAGAATCACTGAGGATGCAGAGCCATTCTGAAATTTTAAACAGACATGCTGTTTTAAAATGATGAAGTATCAACCGCAGTTGACTAGCCATTATACTGTTTGTTCACAGAGCCAATGTTGGCTTTTCTACAGTATTTTCTGTTCAATCATTATCTGCAACAAAGAACAAGAATGAGATGAAGTAGCACAGGTGTCTATGCTGTTAAAATATTCATTAGGTATACAAATAAATTAGTTTCTCTCTCTCTTCAGGCAGAAAAGGTACATGAATCTATGATGACCATTTTAAAACATAGTCATTGTACAAGAACAGTGCAGTTGTAAAACAAGGGCTGTCAAGAGGATGACTGGGAACAGACAACTAACATACTATATATAAGGAAAGTGCAAAGTATTCATTAATGACTGCAGCTGACTTCTGTGTCTTCTCAGTAGAGAAGGTGGCAACTAACAGAGCCCATAGTCACAGCACAAGTGTCAACACAAGAAACAGAAGAGCACTTAAATTCAGTGGTTCCCAGCAGGATTCCTTTGCAGCAGACTTGCTGTTCAGTTAACATGGCAATCCCTGCCTTCACAGGCACTAGCTCTGAGCTTGCTGAAGCAGGAGAAGCTTCCTAGCTGAAGCCACCGCAACACCCCCCCCCCAGCTCTTCCCCAAACCTCTAGTTGGTTTCCCTACCTTTACAGTACACTGTAAGGCTGTTAGAGTACAACAGCCTTTCCTCACAAATCGTTCAATTGCTTCAACCATTAATAAAGGATATTAACAAAGACATTTTGGAGAATTAAGGGGAAAAGATATTTTATAAGAAAGATGCAAGAGAAGTAATATAATTTATCTACACTTTTGCAAAGCTTTAGAGGCAGCCCAATACAAAGAGCAAATCTACAAAGTTACCTTAAAGTATCTGAGTTACTGGAGTAGATTAATAAAAGCAGATTTCAAATCAAAGGACACTTGCAAGTGGGAATAGTTTTGAAGGAGTGCAGCAAGTACAGGAGTGTCACAATAATCAATATTAAAATGAATACTGTTCTCTTCACTATCTCTTAAGATTAATACAATGCCACATGGACTGTAGTGACAATATTCACTTAAAGTACAAAGCAGGGGCAGTTGGCATTAAGCAAGAAGGCTATACAATTCGTATGCACAGAGGGTTCATGCTACTATGAAGGGGACAGTGATGAAAAACAAAAAGGATCACATTTTAATGAGTTATATCCTACAGAGATGTGCAGCAGAAAAATCTATTCTCAAACAATTGTATTATTCTTCTTTCAACTTGGATACTTGGTACAATCATTACCAAAGGGAAAGAGTATTTTGTGATACATTTGTGAAGCAGAATTCATATAACTATTTTCTTGGTTTAAAATAAATAGATAAGAAGTCAGAAGAGCATAATACAAGAATAACAGGAAGTAGATCAATTTTGCTGGGGAGTACCAAAGATCCCTAATGACAAGTAATGAGTATTCTTAATGAGAATGTGATTTATTTATGTATCTCGCTGAGAAAATAGAACATATGAACATTACCACATTATACCTTAAGTTTAACAGGAGTGTGATGATCATCATAATCCTGGACCCAGAAGCCATGAATTCATGGCCGTGTTGCCCTGTACACTGAGGGATCCATATAAATACTTCTGAATAACTGTCTTAACTATGTATTTAACATACAGCTTATGATACACACAGAGTGAATAAATTAAAGCCTCATGTTTTAGAATGGGAACTGTTACTTACAGTTACCTGAGCTCTCCCACCAGTACATACACCTCATTTTCCACCATCACACATTTTCTTTCACCCTCAATACCAATTGCTCTTAATGTTAAATCATCTCACCTGTTCAGCATAAAATAATGTTAATTATTAACTCCATCAAAAAGATTTAGCTAAAACCACAGATTTGTGAGATTCAACTATAAGGTGAAAAACCTCCACTTTTAAGCCCTATTTACTCATGAGTAAGCCCTCTTTAGCTTCTCTTCCTTCCAACTGGAACTTCAGTGGCCAAGAGCTTCAGCTTTATCACTACATTTCACTGAGTCCTCATTCAGACAGGCCCAGCATGCACACTTACATTCATGCATCTGTTTAAAGTCTACCAAACTTAACAGTACTGAAACATGCAGTAAATAAATACACAAACACATAAGCATCCAAAAAAAATTGTATACAGTTGAAATAGCATTTTCAGTGACATCACAACTTAAAAACTGAAGGAATCGTTTATGTGTGACACCCAGCATGAAAAGATGTTAATTTAGACATTTTGATTGTGGGGAACATAAAAAAAAGAAAAAGAAAAACACACCTAATCATTACCTAAGCAATGTTTCAGAAAAAAACCCAAAACATTCTAATTAAAAATTACTAACTCCCATTTCAGCCAATCTAATCCCTTTATTTGTCAACCTCTCAAATACTGCTATCAGCCACAAATGACACCTAAGCTTGAGAAAGCTATAATTACCATAGTGATTTTGTAAGGGAGTTACAAATTGCAAGTATTCCAGTTTTCAATTAAAATTCAAGGAAAATGGCAATAATTCCACAACATGCTGGTGATCACAACACTTTTTCAGTTTGTTTGCCTTTTCCCTCTTACAAAGTGTCACGTTTTTAACTGGTATATTGTGGATGATGAATTGAACAGAGACAGGCCCTTCCCCTCTCTAAATTAGCTCCTGTTTGAACATGCAATTTAACTGTAGCACTGAGGTGATCCCACTAAATAAGAGATTAGTATATTGTCATTTTGTACACAGGCTGACTCAAGTAAGTGAGAGCTACCCTACTGTCTTCTAAAATGAAGATAAAAGCTGATTACCAGGACTTCATCCTCAAGACTCCCTGAGAATTAGCTGAGAAAGACAATGGGAGGCACCACCAAAAAAACCCAGGTTGCAAAAATCCCACAGTAGCTAAAGGCAATGACCCACAAAGGCTTACCTGTAAAAGGCATCCAGAGACATCACTGTTAAACATATCCTTAAAAAGAACAACTGTAGATTGGGGCTGCGCCTCAGGTGACCAGAAGGCGGGAAAGATTTGCAGTTCAGGGGGCCGTGAGACACAGGGTGAGAGAAGCTCCTGGGCCTGGACTCCCGCAGCCTCCCCAGCAGCAATAAAAGCCCAACTGGGGCAGCTCCCGGTTGCTGTTTTTAACAGCTCCCACACGACGGTGGTGGGGGTGGATCTCCCATCACTCATAGCAGCCCAGGTGAGGAACGGCCTTAAAACACCAAAACGCTTAGTCACACCTTTTGCTACAGGTGCTTTAAGCCTCCTTGTTCTCCTGAGAGCCCACAGCTGCTGTGCTCTCCCTTTTGAGCTGCTTTTAGTGATTACTCAGAAAAGACCTCCTCTCTTCATTGAATGACAGAGAACGATTAAATGCACATGTTTAGGATTAGTAAATCTCCTGCCAATTAAATGTGACCATTGTAAGCTTTTTCTAGAGGTATTATGCCTTTAATTATTTATTAAATAGAGATGGGCTAACTAACCTGTACATTAATGTGAACTGCAGTGCCTGTCAGGTTGTGAATACACAAGGTACTTTAATGCAGAAAGTGAAGGCAACGAAGGCATTTGTGTTTGTGCTGACCCTGACCTTGCCTTGTAGACCTCGGCTCCTGGCTGCACTGTGGACCGGCCCCCTCACAGCTCCAGTTAGCAGCCTGTGGCTGACATGGTCTCTGTCCCCAGCCTGGCTGCGCTGGCCTTGCCCAGGTCCTCTGGGGCCACAGCTGGCAGGGGGGACCTTGGGGGTCCCCATCACCCCCGGCTGCCTCCCTAGTCGGCACAGCTCCCCTACTGCCCCCCGCATTGATCCGGCCTTGGCACTTGCTGCAGGGCAAAGCCTGACCTTCCCTCCATGTGCCAGCTTAACAATGCGAGCTCAAGTTCAGCCATCAACCCACCATGATCCTGATGGTCTCATGTTTTATTGATCCCATGAGTACTGCCATTATTTTTGGGCCTAGATGTCTGGGATTTTTTTAACTCTGGCTGTATTGTAATGCATAGTATTTGAGTTCACCTCAGCAATCTCGATAAGTGACCTGGCCTCTTCATTATCTGTCTTTGTGTAATACACAGTAATTATTTTAGATGATTTGATGTTTTCTTCTAGCTCATTGATAAAATGTCAAGCAGTGAAGGACAAAGAACCAATTACATTAGGCTCCCATCACAAAGACTTCAGCAGCATGACAAGTTCTCTCTGACTTCTCAGTTATTAATCTCTTAAATTTATTGTTTTAATTTCTTAATACATCACCTCCTAGAATATCAGGATTCCTTGTCAGAGTATTTTTCTCTTAATTAAAAAATCTTAACTTTTACTCACGAAATACTAGAAAAATAATTTGGTTTTAAGAATTTACTGAAAGCATTCTGATTTTTAAGTCAATCCCATAATACTGATAGGTGAAAAACTCAGTTATTATGGTTTTTATATGTTCTATTTTATAGCTTTTTGCAAATTGATCAGGAATTTCTTACTAATTGTGAGAAGCCTGTGATTGCTAACACACAGTTGAATATTACTGTCTTCTACTTAGTTATAATAAAAAAATTAGTATTATGCTATATAGAAGTTTGAATGAAAGAAATTTCCAAGATTAGGTAAAGAAAAAGTAAAATAAAAACATACTATTTCCAACAAGTAGATATTTTTTTTTAATTTGGACTGAAATTATTTTATTTTCTCTGAGGTTAGCATGATACAATAGAGTTTTCCAAAGAATAAAGGAATACTCAGGCAGTTCTATGTTACAGATACAAGGGCATTATTTTAAATAAAGTCAGGCAACAAGGTGGGCCATAGCTCTGACCTAAGCAATGCATTTGCCCTAATGTCGTACTTAAATAAAAACACCCACAAATTAATTGTTTAGGGTTATTTCCAAGTTAGCAGTTTTACCTCCCCTGAAAGAGTCTACCAGTGTCTTCTATAGAAAAGGCCATGATCAACCCAAAATCTTCTAAAAAGAGACAGAGAAGTAGAAAAGAACACACAGGAAACCCCAGACAGGAAAAAAGGATGATCATGGACCTACCAGATAGCTTCACGTTAGAACTATGGGGAATTAAATAAGGTTTACACCTGTCTTTACAGTTTCTCATGGATTTTTTAAAAATTGATTGTGTTTACTTACTGCTGTAGAAAGTGATATTGAAGCCCATCTTGTGAAGCTCCATTTTAAGAAGGTCAGCTCTGACACCAGTGTAGACATTCAAATGAATCCTGCAGGGTTTTTTTCCGCATTAGGTATAAGGTGCTTAGAGATTGGGACACTTGTGCCACATGTCCCAGTTCATGCAGTTGTCCTGACCAGTAGCTCTCTGATGCCTTCAAGCAAAAGGTACACAACCAACATTGTACATACACATACGAATTTTACATATACTTTCATTTTGTGAATCATTTATCAGTGAGTCAGATATTATGGACTATTCTGTGAACACACAGGACCAGTTAGTCTTTGACTTAAGAAATTGCCTTAAAACCCAAGAATGTTAAGTCACACGGCTTCTCCTACTCCTTCTTTACTTACTATCCAGTTACTTCCTAATCTTTAGCATAACAATCCTTTAGGATGAGAATATTTTTCTTACTGCACTTAAGAAATTAAGGAATAGGTTCTTGATTGTTTTGCTATTCTTGTTTTTAGTACAAACTATTTTTTCACTTACTTTTTAAATGTAACTTTAGTTGATTTGATGGTGTTTTCCTGACTGCTGCTCTACACCAACACTAAAATACCTTTATTTTATTTTTCTTTTATGGAAAGCTGTAAAAACTACTAGTTTTGATTTTTATTATTATTTTTCTGATCCAGCCACACCATATAAACAATATAATACAAATTTTTCTGTTTAGTGTGTTAAAAATGTATATAATTTTTAACAGATTAGAATAACCAGGTATTTATTAAAAAAAAATGCCTGGGATAGACCTAATTTTCTTCCTAGTAGCTGGTACAGTGCTGTGGTTTGGATTTAGGATGAGAATAATGTTGATAACACACTGATGATTTTGGTTGTTGCTAAGCAGTGTTTATACTAAATCAAGGGCTTTTCAGTTTATCATGCCCTGCCAGCAAGAAGGCTGGAGGGGCACAAGAAGTTGCGAGGAGACACAACCAGGTCAGCTGACCCAAACTGGCCAAAGGAGTATCCCATAATATATGACGTCATGCCCAGTACATAAACTGGGGGGAAAGCTGCCTGGGGATCGCTGCTCGGGAACTGACTGGGCACCAGTCAGCGAGTGGTGAGCAACTGCATTGTGCATCACTTGTTTTGTATATTCAGATTCTTTTAAATTATTATTACTATTACCATTATTATTATTTTCTTCCTGTTCTGTCCTATTAAACTGTCTTTATCTCAACCCACAGATTTTCTTACTTTAACCCTCTGATTCACTCCCCCATCCCTTGGGGTGGGGGGAGTGAGGAGGTGACTGTGTGGTGCTTAGTTGTCAGCTGGGGTTAAACCACGACAACTTTCTAGAGAAAATGCATGAAAGTCTAATCCCGATTTCTGTCAAGTGTGTAATTCAATATAATAAAAAAAAAAAAAAAAGGACTACGTGCCTGTTTCCAATAGCAGAAGGCAGGACACCCTGACGGAATCTCTCAATGTCTTCCACAATGTTGTTACGTGGAATCCTGTATAACTGTTTGAACAAGAGAAGGAACTAAAATAGTACTGTTTTCTCCCAGAAGTTTGTAACTTACATCCACACACTTGTAGTCCTTTATTATATTCCAGTTCCTGCAATGACAGGCAACGTACAAGTGGGTCTTACTGCCTACGTCAGTAACAAGCCATGAAGTAAATGCAATAATACGTACATTCTTTTTCTTCTTTTGGAATTCATCAATTTTAAAAAGATTAATGTTCTTTTTTTGCTACTCAAAAATTAAAAAGAATGCAAAATAAAATCATTGAAATGAATAACAAAAAAGCCTACACCAAATATTGCAACTTTCAGTTTTTAACTAATGGCTATTTTCATTCTACCTTGTATACAAATGTTGAGCATAGCATCTGCAAGTGCCCTACAGGCTGTTTTCTCAACCACTTCCCCACCCACAGAAACCACTTCGCGGATTTTCATTGGCATGAGTAGGTTTTTCTTCAGGCCCAGAAAGCCTGAAGGATCAGACCTGTTATCTGCTCAAAAACGCCATTTCGTTTCACATTCGCAGGGATGAACTGTGACATGAAAATGCCAGGAGACAAAAACATACCTCTGTGCACTGCCTTCAATTGTTCACTGCAGGCGCGAAGGATGGAGCAAAGGTTGGGCAACTGGTGTCTTTTCCACATTTCTCAGGCACACAGTAAAGAGATGTGAAGATTTTGTTTCCTACCCAAATGCGTCAGCCAACAGAGAAGGGAATGAATACAAATTTAATATGCTTCTGGTCAAAGTTCAGCACAGAATCTTGTTCTCTTCTGCTGACTAATACACACTGATCTTAGGGTACTCAGCTGTGTAAAATAGAGAAAGAAGAAATTAAAAAGTATAAAGTCTTACAGCTTTGTACTTGTTTGTCGTGGTACCTGCAATAACTTCTAAATTAATTTCAATGTCTTTCTCACAGCATTGTATATGGGTTTGTTTCTGCACTTACCTTGAAATTGTTAACCGAATTACTTGTAAAGAAACAGTGAATTTTGATAGAGTATTCCCTTCAAAATCCATTTAAACTCACAGCCTGTTCTTCACTGAAGACTGCTTATTAGTATTTACTTAAATTTTTTTGTAAACATGGAACAATGTTTTTAATAATCAACATGCTTTTGTTTACATTTTGAAGTGCAAAAATACAGGCGGTAACAGCCACAAAGTAACAATAACCTTATTAGAGGAGAGTGCTGGTGAGCCACCTTACATTTATTTGTTACTGTTACAAGCAGCACAAATCGAAGGTGTTTGTAGTGACATTTGCTTACTACGGAAATATACTTCCAAGAAAATATGCACTATCAGGCATCTTTGGCATTCATTCTCACTGTTTTCTTTCAGATTGTACCCACATGTTTACAGCCAAAGAAAACATAATTGAGGTCATGTTACTAATAATTTAAAAATGGTTTTAAATGATGATGATATTCTTTCACGTTTTCTAGAATAGCTTGTTCAGTAAGAAACTCAAACGGTGCTGTTTGCAGCTGGCTTCTCTCTCTGTTTCTGTTTTCTTTATTCCTCCACTCCCTGCACACCTTTTACACAGCCCCACGGCAGTGCTTCTTCACACCAATATGATGCGCCAAAATTCTCTCTTTGTTTTACAGCACACAACCTGTCGTTCTGCTGCACAGCCTACTGCAGCCTTCTCATTTCCCACATAGCCTGGGATTCAGGTCTCAAGTGATATCAAAAAGCGAAGCGTTCCTCTTCCAATTTCATACAAAGCACTGCATTTTAGAAGTACTTTTATGCAGAAAGCCAAAGAGGAAGTTAGCAGTTTACCATGTTTTTACTGTCATTTCAAAGTAGTAACAAGTTGTGACTTCTTTACTCATTTTTACATTCCATGATTAAAATGCAGTAGTATTTAGTGTAGTGATGTAATTTTTTTAAGTATTAGCCCATGCAGCCTTACAGTAAAAACAAGGCTATCTGTGTGATCAGAATTGTAAGTACAATTCTTTGTAAAATTCGTACCTTTGTAATGTAACCCTAGATTTTTCTTTACTGAAAGATACCATGATCAAATTATTATTTTTTTCTCTTGGCTGTACTTATATTGTGTTGCCATCTGTATCAGCATCTTTCCTGAAATTCCACATCTGTCTTGTATCCTAGTTCCTACTTGATTCCATTTACTATCTACCTATCTTACTGGTTTCATTTGCCCTTACTCTATATTATCATTCTCCTCATGCTGTTTACATGCATTTTCTTATGGCATAGCACTACCTCCTCCTCTTAGACCCCAAGTGTGTTTAAATCGCTCCTGAGCATCACTCTTTTACCTCGGAAATGAGGCGTGTTTATTTAGAGAAGTTATTCTTTGCTGCTGTCATTTATATTTTTTTCATAATTATATTTAATAAATATCACATTATAAGGAATCAAATAGAAATATAGCTTTTGATGCAATGACAAGTCACCCACTGTTGGTTTTAGTTTGTACCTACAGAGGTACACACCAGTAAACCCCTCCTTCAGAAAAGCAACTGGTAAAATCGAACAGCTCTCCTTAGTGCTATTTATCTTTTAAGATCCTTCCCCATAATGGAGTTGTAGCAGAATTTTTTCATGGAGAGAGAGACAGTAACATTTTTGCTATAAAGAAACCTTTATTAGATTGGGGGAGGAGAAAATTTGGCTGATACACACAATTTGGAGATCTCTGCTCCTTTCACAAGAATGAAGGATGATAACTGATGAAGGGACCTTTAAGGGACTCCAAAACTATGTACAACTCTTATTTTATGTTAGTCTAATAAAAGTGTAGCTGCTTCTACATTCAGCTCTCTAGTTCAGTTGGCAAGAACTAAATTTTTCAATAAATCATTTTCAAGCCTCTTTTGATATCTATTCCCTTGTGTCGATGATAGGTTTCTGAAAAAGCAAAAGCAAAAAACTCTCCTAGGCTGTTTTTCAGTGGTAAGTACTAGATGCAATGGATTCCAACTGCTGTCATGCTCTTGTAAGCACTTGTACCTGTACAGCTGATAGTAACGAAATTCCCAGTACTGGCTTGGCTAAGTAACATGACAAAAGTATTTGAACTGGAGCATGGGGACCCAAATTGTGTTCTCCGTTGTTCTTCCTCTCTTGTAAGTGACCCAAGCTCAACATTCTGGGCCTGTTTCCTATCCTGTTCCTCATCTGCTGTGCTTGCAAGTTCTTCAGAGGACAAAATGTGTCTTACCAAAGTGAGGCATCATTATTATTTGAGAACTGTGGACAAAAGTAGAAATTCAGTGTTTTGTTTACACATTTCTTACTGAGCAAATAGTACAAAATAAAACTTACAATTCACCAGCCACCAACTTTTACTGCACAGCCCCCTGACCTCTGCATTACAAAGTTTTACCATCTGCCCAAAGGGTAGCAATTATAGTGGCATTTGTGACATTTGTTACTACTGCAAAGGTTTCACCATCATATATTATCAATGATCATAGAACTCAGGCATGATGGACATTTACTTGATGTTCTTTTGAATCTGATACAGTTTTTCCTACTAACTTTGTAATGAGAAGGTTATAGTGAAAGATTCTTTAATTAATAATAGGATTTGCTTGGTTTGTACATTTTTATCCTGTGTGGTAGTATGGAAGTATGACTCAAGTATAAGGATCATACATAAAGCCCTTGATCAGGTTACTTCAATCTTCTTTATCTACCTGTATATAAAACACCTATCATATTATGCCTCATCCAAGAGTAATGCAAGCCTTAGCATATCATAAAATTTACATTCAAAAAATTTGTAATTGTCATTATTGCTAATTACTTTACTTGGTCTTGTAATGCCACTCATGTAGTCCACTTGTGGAACTTCTATTTAAACATAACTGACCCAAACTCATGCCTTCATAAATTAAATTACTTTCTAAAGAAGAGTATGTAAATAAAACTATACTGTATATTATATTTAGAATAACATAAATGTGCTGTCTTCTCACCAGTCAACTAAGTATAAAACTTTTCACACAGAAGCTTTAATATATCAGGCATTTTGCTGCCTCCCATGCTGACCAAGGAGTACTTTTACATTCGTTACATGCCACATGCATTGCAAGCTAATGCATTATACAAAAATAATTTTTAAAAATTAAATATTTACATTCCTTTGAAGGCTTAATACCAGATATCCCTAATGGCTGCACTTTCTCATTTCTACACTTTGCGGTAATTGCTTTCCTCACCATGTAGTCTTTGGTGATTTTCCAATTAATTGCCAACCCATCTGACCACCTTTACTCAGTGTTTTATTTCTGGCTTATAAAAAAAGTTTAGCAGATGTAAAAAACATAATGGTAATGTTTTTGACTGCTTATGAATCTGAAAATGCTATGCAGACATTAATTAAGTCACATAATGGTATTTATCACCCAATATGATTGATGCAAGTACTTTGTAGACTGTACATGTGTAAGCAATTCAAAGCACAGTCTTACAGGGATTCTCAAGCATGAGTTTCATTGGTAAAGTCCTCTTAGCAATTAGTGGGAAATTTAACTCGTAACATCAACAATATGACATGATACCCAGAAATTGTGGCAGAAAGTAAATGGCAGTCTGACAAATGGTAAATGGTACCAAAAGCTTCTCATCCCTTTGAGTCTTCATACCCTTTGTATGTACAGACTTCACTGTATAGAGGGTTTAAAACTACTTTTCTCTCCAGAAAACAGGAATTAGGATAAAGAAGGGTGTCTTGTGTTGCAATGCCTTGCTGAAGAAAATAATAAAAAGAATGACTGAAAAGAAGAGGAAACGTGACAAAACTTAGCTGTACTGGCTCTGTTTGGTAGAGTTCCATTTTAGGTCCTAATCGCAGGAATGAGATTTGTTCTAAATTGTTTGCATTTGCTTCCGAGTATCTGGAAATTTGCTTGTTAAGTGTTCAGGTGGAGGAAAAAGGCTTCTCAGGTGCAGAAAGAAGTAATGCTGTGCAGTCAGTGGAAAGAAACATTCAAACAATTATACACCCTACTGCTTCAAGTCATATTAAAACAATCTATAAGCTAATTCAATGCTAACACAATGTCTCATAAATGGTAAACGGGCCGGATGAACATCCTGGCTGAGCAGGCTGGATGAACAACCTTCCAAGTTATGAAATAAAGTATCATTGCATTGTTCAACAAGGTTTTAACTGCCAGTTCTGCTTTTATACCTGGTATATATAATCAGTGCTTCCAGCACAGATTTGTTTCCAGAATGTGAGACAGTTCAGAAAAGATTACATTCTCCAGCATTTCCTATAATTTTCACAGTGGTCCTGTAATTTTTTCAGTAAAATGTACATTTGGACTACTTATCCCTAGTTCTAAACATAGTGCTTAGAAGAAAGAGATCATCAAAGAAGGAAAACTAAATAGCAACTAAGATTGTGAAGTCTGACAGTCTTTTGCCTATCTTATAATTGATTCCCATATTTTCTGGTACAAGCCAGTTAGTGGAAAATAATCAAATGGATTAAAATGGAGGTTTAAGAGAATTCTAGTTCAAACCTAACCCCCACCTCCATCAGCTCCTATCACAATTTATAGCCAGTCCTGTGGATCTGCTGTCAAACATACAAAACTTGGGCACAAACACTGAATTTATACTAGAAATAGCTGGGTTAATATAAAACTCCCCCTGATCTTGTTTAAAACCATGTTCCTAGCCGTTTTTGGCCATCTAATTTCTCTTAAAAAGACAAAACAGCACCAGTATCATTATATAGGTGACAATTATAAAAGATATAGAAAAAATATCATCACTGAGGTGATTTACCCAGAGTCCTCACTACAAACAGGTTGCAGCTCATAATAACATGGAACACCTACTCTAACCTCTTTCACTATCCCCAGTCAGCCAGTTTAGGCCTAAAGTTTGATCTAACCAGGAGGGAAACAAAGAACATCCTAAATAAATGACAGGGGAATATGGACTTTGAGAGTCAAAGATACATGCAGTAATGAACCATAACAGATTCCTGAAAAGATCTAAAACAGTAAGTTAACCAAATTTTACTTGAAAAACAGAGAATGATATGATTAAAAATGAGAACTGTACCCCATTCTACTCCACTTCTAAATGTTGAAGCTCTTCATAATTTCATGTGGGGCCATGATAGTATACAGAAGGCAAGAGCGTAACCTGCCACTGGTATGACACTCATAAATAATTTTGGTTGAGCATTGTAAAACTTCAAATTGCTGGATTTTTTTGTTGATAAAGGAAATAAAAGCACTTTAACTGGAAGATAACAGGGCACAAACTATTTAAAAAATAGGTGAAGAAGAGGAGGAAAGGAGTGCAGAAGTGGAAGATGTGGTTTAGTGAGACTTGCAGCCCAGGGACCAGCAGTGCCAGGTGTAGGAATTTAACTGAGATTAAGATTTAATGTGTTTAGTTTTTCTAAGGAAGGTATTCTTCTTAAATTTCTTTCTTTTCTCCCTTAATTCACAGGCAGTTAGTTATGTGAATGAAGGCTTGGTTTTGAGTAAGTACATGTTTGGAGACAAAAGATTGAAAAAGTAAACCCCAAGATTTCAAATCGAAATAATCCAAGTCTCTTAGTTTCATAGCACTTTGGGCTCTGAAGTATGATTTTTGATTGATTGGTAATGGCTGTGGGATGTTGTAGAATTGCCTGTCATAGAAAAGCGTGTTTCAGAGTTTAGCAAGGGGCCAATAAAAAGATCTATTAAAAATAGCAACTTGTAAATCAAATTAGTGTAGGCTCTGCTAATATTGTCTCATATTTGTGATTTTATGGACTCCTGAATGACTAATTCCTCATCTACATGTGTCTGCTTACAGTCTGAATCTCCCTTTTGTAATGTAACCATGTGTGTTACTATGTGGACAAATTTTTAGATATCATATGGGCAGAAAGATTGTTTTTATAACTGGCAGCTCTTTAAACTGATCTTCGAATGTGAAAATCCCAATGAGCTTTTTTTTTTTTGTATGCTTTGTGCTTCATTGTCTGTAATACTAGCACTGCCAAGATGTCTCATGAAGCATAGTTAAAAATGTGGCTATGGTTACTATTTCCACATACCTCAAAGTAAATATTCTCCTACTGCAACTCATCTAATTCTTCTAATAACATACCGGTTAAATACAACGTCTGCCTGTGACTGTACTGACACTGCAGGGACAATAAGGGTGAGTAGGTATTATCAACTTTCCAACTTTTTTGTTGTTTATTTCCTTTTTCCTTTGAGGCAAAACTCTTGGATCTAATCTTCAGAACATTTTCCCCTTTAAGAATAAACACAAGAATTTCACCGCAATTCTCTTAAAACACTGATGGGAAACTCTAAAATTTGAAGATGATGCTTAACGCCGCCTTGCAGGCTTAGTAATGAGGGCTTACAGGCCTTTTGATTCCAAATTCAGCAGGCTGCCTAGTCCCTGAGATATCTTTAAATTAATAAAACTTCCAAATATTTTTTCATAACTATCCATGATGTTTTTATTTGATGAAAAAGTAAAGTAAAACAAAGAAGACTGTGGAGATAAAGTTAAACATGAGAGTCATGAATGCTGTAAACCAGGGCACATCAGTAAGGGATCTCCAGTTTGCAGATGAAATGACAGCATCATCTTTCATATCCTGGAGTATCAGTAGGATCAGCTGTAAGATTCATTAGCTGGGATATTCAGAGAGAAGTGTGTGGAATAATGCTCCTGGTGCTACTTGCATTCAATTTATAGCTTTATCTCCTTAAAAATGGAGTGGTATTCTAGATCTGAAAACCTACAGATTTAATAAATATTCTAAATATATTTAAACATAAATACATATGTAAAAATAAAATCGGAAGAATGTTTCAATATGAGAAGAAACTTTCAGCTTTTTCACATTGCTGTCTGCAAGCCAAAGTAAGTTCATTTATCTCCTCTTTTTTTTTTTTTTTCCCCCCCCCAAAAAATTATTTTAGTTCTGGAATATATCTGGAAAAGCCAAGACAAGAAAAGACTGCCCCAAAAGACAAGGTGGTACACACCATCTGTCATGCATTCCCAAATGTTAATTACTTATGAGTAAGATTTAAGATCAAAATGGAAATGAAAATGATCTTCAAAGTGTAACTGAAGAGCCATGGCTGTAATTCAGCTCTCTGTATGTCTTGATCCTCTTCTTCTGACACTTCAATTGAAGTATGATACTTCGACTTTTCACAGATTCTATATTTCAGCATACACTACTCATCTGGTAAAAATTTCTGCAGCACTAAAGGGCAATATCTCTTTGGAATGAGTATTACAGGAAGTTTTGTATTTATACAACATTCAGATTGTAATTAGGGAGCTTTAAACAGGCATTTTTTTCCTTTTGATACTATGTAAAAAGAAACAGCAGTTAATTTCTTCATATTTCATTGATATTATTAAAACTACAGAATGGTTGGGATAGAAGAAAACAAGACAAAACTTTTAATCTAATTTTGAACCTACAGATGTAAGTTGTTGGATCCAAAGCAGCTCAGCAACTCTGGTTCCATGTTACATCCAAAACTGAAGAAAGTATATTCTTTTACCTTAAGATATAGAATAATTTTTTGGTAATAACTTCTGTTCACTCAAGGTTTTGCCCTGAGAGGAACAAAGACTGCACAAAAATATCTAATCTTCAGAGGTTTCTATACTTTACAAGGAAAAATTCCTGCGCAGAAAATAATCACTTGAAAAGAAGTTATTTACTTAGCCCTCAGGTAAAAGAGTTTATGCACACACAGAAAATCCAGATAGTGTCTTAAAAAGGATCTTGTACATCTCACGTGCAACCTCTATTCACTGCTGTAAAAATGAGTAACAGCTTCAAAATAGCTGCATGCGAGCATCTCTGTGGAAGGAGCTGAAGCTAAGCATATCTATAAAATGTTTCCCAAACAGCCTAATAACATTTTATAATATAAGAATGGAAATCCTAATTCTTCGAAGAACTGTTTCTTTGTATCCTTTGCTCAGAAAAGGCAAAGTGGCTGTTGAAAGCCCCTTGTTTTCCTTCGGAATGTTTTTGTTGTTACTGCCCCACAGTGGCTCATTGGAATATGTATGCAGGGCGGTTGTTTTTTTCTGCTTGAGCAGGCATTTGAAGAGGGGGAGGGTTGCCAGGGAATCTTTTATTTTCACTCAGTCTGCCTTGCTAATGATCTACAGTTATAGGCGAATACAGCTATAATCCAAGATCACATTTTCTTTCACGTCCTTATTAAAGAGCTAATGTATTCCTCTTCTCAATGTATAGATTATATTTTCCACTTACAAATAGTTCTTTAGATTAGATGAAATAGAAAGATTTAGTACATAAATGGGAGACTGATTCGGAGAACAGGCATTTCATTGAGTCCTACTAGTGACAGCGAATCCTGCAGTATGCCATGAATGGTAAAAACCTCAATGAGTGTAAATACACATCCGTGTGTGTAAATACCCTTTTTCACACACTGTTCCTCTGTACATACTTTAATAGGACTTATTCTGAGAACAAAACCAAAACTACCTTACAATCTCAATAAATGTTGTTCTGTATTGTATATTGAAGACATACATTTAACAATCAGGAGTTTATTTTTAGGTTAGTGGTCTGATTGTCTCGCTGATGTTATGATTTGGCACAGCTAACACATTGCACAATGAACCAGATTCTCCTGTGTACTGTGGCTTTGGATGGCTCTGCCAGCGTCATCCATCTCCCAAAGCAAAGAGGAGGCTCCAGTCACACACATTCTCATACCAATGCAACTCTCTGCTGTGACTGTACTCAGCAAAACCAAGAGTTGGTCTGAAATGTTACAGAAGTTTAACCTTCTGACCCTCTTAGCAGTGAACATGGCACCTTAATTCCATACATTGACACTGGCCTTTGTGCACAGCAGCATCAGCATCATGGTAGCATTAGAACAAGTATAAAATTACTTTTTTCAATTATTTTTTCTACCACTTCTTCCAGATTTTGAGTTTAGATACACTAGTTCTACAGTCAAATATATTTTTAAATTGCGATCAGATTAAAATAGGAAATAGTACTCTGGAATTCACGACTGCTTTCAGTCAGTGAAGCAGGGAGAATGTTACAAAACACTAAGTCACCCTTCATTCTGACCTTGATTTGCAATATACAATTTGGTGAATCTCACATCACATCAGATGTTCATTGGGTTAAAAAGATCAGTGAGCTTACCTGCCGGTACATATGTAGTTTACCTCTTTGGTTTGAGTTCAGCTTGTCAGCATGCTAGTGATCTGTGCTCCATCTGTACATGGAAGCAAAAATGTTCCGTTCTCATAATACATAGGCTAGCACTGCACTGTAGTTCCCATTTCAGCTGAAGAATGTTTATGGAGCTAAGCATACTTGTGCTGTCATCCTAATTTTTCTACATTGTTATTGTACCAGCACAAAGTTCTTGCAATGTGTTGTTTAAAATGCTGGCTGCTCAGCAAATGATCTAGTGCACACAGCATTGTAATAATACAGAAATCTGCATGTTGAATTTCAATTATGCTTTAAAGCTTTCTAAACAGAGTGCTTACACTTTCTTTTCAACATGCAATGAAATGTTAGTTGGTTGGAGTTTTTTCTTTTTCTAGAAACATCAGCATGGCAGGGCACTAGAGAGCTTCCTTCTGCTGAAGTGACTGTTTACTTTAGCTCCTGCGCCCTGTGGAAAGCTGCCTAGTGAGTGACCACGTTATAAGAGAAACTCACTCTGTTTTCAAATCAGTTAATGCGTTATATCTCTCTCATGAAAGAGAGGAAATTAATTCCGTGAGATGCTTTTTACTTTCCAGTGTTTAAACAGTCAGTGCAGTAATGCATTTTGGGGTTGGGGCAGAGGAGAAGGGTGCCCCATTATGAGATTTATTTGCAGAAATTTGTCACTGGTGCATGCAGTCAGCATATGATAAGGATCGACTGCTTAGGACATGAAATAAGAATGATTATTTATTACTTCAAACTGAGGTTTGCAACTCGCTAGCAATTACCCTGTTTATTTTGGGAAACGTTTGGATGCACCACTCTGGCAGACTACATTTCATTGTCATTCTCATAGTGCAAGAAGAACAATCTTTAATAAATTTAATAAAACATAAAGGGAAATACTGTAAGGCTGGAGTCAGCCATGATGGCAGGGAGGAGGGAAGAGGAAAGGATCTGCACTGTAGCAGAGCATTCTCACTGTTGCAAAACATGGTCATTATAAATTTAACACTGGGATGTAGTAAAGGAGTTCTCACAGCCTAGAAAACTAAGATAACGCAGTGGTCACCCAGTAAGTAGGTAGGTCTGTATGCCATAATGGCAGCAGTGAGCAGGAGTACGGGAATAAAGCCTAGAAGCAATATAATCACGTTAGTGTGGCTGAATATAATCGTATTAGCCCGGCTTGAAAGGCAGAGCTAATCTGCCCAGCTGCAAATTGTTTTGATGAAACCATACTGCTTCAGGGATCTCTGCACTCTACTGCACTGGTCTATGGAGATAAGTCTGTGATCTGCCAGATGAAGGTGAATAAGTTGGGTTAGGATAATAGCATCTTCCTCATTAGTAGCAAAATGACAGGCTGAGACAGGAAAGCATTTTTAAAGTTGGAGATTATCAAAGGATAAGCCAGAAAAATTTGAAGTTTGAAAATAGTGTAAAATAAGAAATACAAGAAGCTCATTTCTGTAACTAATACTGCCTAATACTATATGGTTCTTCAAGATAATGGACAAAGGAACAATGAGAACCAAAGTTCTCATCAACATTCAAAGAGACGAAAGAAGTCATAAACTCTGAATAACCACTTCAATATCCTCAATTACAGAGCGGTGCAATTTAAAGCCCTGTCCCGATCCAGTGTCGGGGGAGGTTTCGATACGATCCCAAGAGCGAGATTAAGACACAAACGAGGTCAAATGCCGTATACCCAAACCAGGTTTTTATTATTAAAAAGGTGAAGAGGGGTAGCGATCGGAATGAATGGAAGGAAAAGCCAGAAATAAAGCAAGGATGCGGGAAAGGGCTGCAAGAATAGTTACCACCATGGATCCAGCGGTGTCCCGTTGGCCCTCAGTCTTCAGTTCTTCCGTGGTGGGTGCACACAGATCTGGCTTCGATGGCAGATGCACACTGAGCAAGATTTTCTGCTGCCTTTTTAAGTTCATCGTATCCGCTGATTAGCATATCTGTTCGCCTTTAGTTTTTTTTTTTTTTTTTCTCTGGTCCCACAGGTTTTGTTGCACCTGGCTTCAGGGCAGGATTGTTTGCCACTTGCCAGTTCATTAGCAAGGCATGCATAGGCTCTGGCCTACACAATAGAGCCACAAACGGCTACAGGATGGGGCCAGCTCAGCACACCTCTGCCCCTTTGAGCCTTGTCTAAAGAGTCCGACAATGCAACCGCAAAGAAGCGGGGGGGCGCATCCTTCAATACACTCCCGCTTCCCTGGGCGACATCCCCAGACCAATTCACAGGCCACAGCAGCTTCTCTTGGAGGTTTGCACAGACACAAGCAAGCTTTGAGACAGTCATAGGACATTTCAGTCCCTCACAACCCCGCTACTGGTTTACAAAACAACATAGGCTCAAAATTAAGATAAAGCATATAAAAATCTTCTTGCAAAGAGTTTTAAGAAAATAGAAAGAAATACCATGGGTAGTTGGTCTCCAAGACGACAAAGAAGGAAGGGGTGGAGGAAAAAGTGAAGGAAGTAAGATTTTAAGTTTCTCCTTGTGCAACATAAATTTAAAATGTGAGTACTATCCTACAAAAAGGTTGCAAGTACATTTCAGGTGCCCTGGTGACAGAACAAACCACTTTAGCTCTGTTTTTTCAGTTTAGTGCAATGTCACCAAAGTCCTTTGAGGTGAGTATTTTTATAATCCACAGAAGTCTCCAACACTAATTTTTGGTTTATGCAGGCATGCATTCTGCTTTTAGAAAGCAAGAAAACCAAAATTTTGTATTTTTCATAAGTAATGAATCCAACAGTAGTCTTGAAACACTACAATAGATTAAGATCTGTATTTGTTATGCTTTAATAATTAATCCATTGACATGGGTATGATGGTGATAAGGGGAAAGGACCTGTTTCCTATTGTCACAGGACAGGGTGTCCAACTTTTAACACTGGATTGTGATAAAGCATCTTCTTACAGCCAAGAAGAGAAATACAATGCAGAGCTCATAACCACAATCATTAGAATTACTAATTAGAAATTTGCTTCCCCTACAAACATGGGTGTTAAAACAAATGAGACAGAAGGAACTCCTTTTTGGTAGCAGCCAGATTTCAAGTTAAAGTGACGATGGAAGAATATCCTCTAAGCTTAGATTCCACATAAAAAAGGATTAGTCTAACCCAACAGCAGGCGGGGGAGACCAGAACCTGGTCTCCTGTAAATATGCTCTAACAACAGAGCTGCTTACAGCAAAAGGGCAAGAGGACATCATCCCTCCTTTCTGGGGTATGCCTTCTTGCTTCCCAAACTGTTCATTTCCAGAGAAGTTTCTGTGCTATAGATGTCAAAACAAGAGAAAACGTCATGGTGACAGTAAGCCTCAAAGAGGGGCAGAAATTCAAGATACAGCGTTCCATTCTGTGTATCTTCACTTAGCATGCTAATTTTTGTTGATCCCATTCTGCAACTGTAACTTCCTGTAAAAGACTGTGTAAGAAGCCTAGGCTTAACTTTACCCTTTACCTTTTTTTTTTTTTTTCTTTTATCAGAGATAAAATTAAGTTCAGTAGTACTTTGTGGTGTCCTGTGCTATTCTAACAACATAAAGCTGCTTGAAATTTGCTCACTGTTAAGCCAGACATAGATCTGTTTGTATCAGTTGAACAACATGAAGCAGCTAGAGCTGGCCAGTCTAATGTGAAGACTGTTTTCTTCTGAGGTACAACTCTGGTTTTGCACGTCTGTGTAATATCTTCAAATGTATTATGAGATTACATTTTTATTTTAAAATAATTAAGGCTAAGAAAAATGTCTGTAAGCACATGGTATTTGTATGACTAGCTCTTATGTTTTGCCACTAAGAGATAGGTTAAAATGGATAGGAGCACCTCAAGAAGACTAATTCTGGCTAATTTGTTTTTGTTACTACTACTTGTATATATGTCAGTGGTTAGTGATTCATTTTTGAGGAAATGACTGGTAAATACCAGACCAAATTATGGCAGGAAGGAGTGGATAGACAGGACAATAGCAATTTCTCATGTATTACAGGGTTATAAAAGCAAGTTAATGTTGGGTTTTTTTGAACAGGCTGGAACATAACATGTCACAAATGGAGTAATACTTGTTTTTGTCTTATTAGTAGGCAAATACTGAAAACATTACAGAAATCTCCTAAATAACTCTAGAGTAAACTTAACACTAGTGTGAAAAACACTCAGCTTTGCTTTCATTTCACATTAGTCATTGTGAGAACTGTCTTCCGAGATACTGAAGGTATTATCATGGTTGACTAGATTACACTTAAAACCTTCAGGGTAGCACTACATCTACCTGTGCATAACCTGCAATCAAATATGAAAAATAAATATTAAGGCACATTTTGGAATCCCGGAGGCCTTGTTTGAGTGGCTGATGCTGTCAACTTTAGTTTATATCATATTTTAAATTTGGCAGACATATCAACAGCAACAGACACTTTATTTTCAGTTCAGATAAACCATTTTGTTTAACTATGGCTAGAATATTTCCCGAATTGCACTGCAGGACAGATTACAGGTTGAGCTTTTTTCCCCTCATAGAGCAATGTGAGACATTTTTAGTTCAGGTCTAACACAGATCACAGCCTCTACTCTTCATTTACAACATGTTGCAAGCAAGTGAAGTGGAGAAAGACTACAATACTTTGCCTTTCCATTTTTATATGCTGACCCATGGCTGTGGTCAAGAGAAAACAGTATTTTCTAAAGAGATCCACAGTCTATTTCTCTGTTTCACATACTGAAAGAGTGTAGAGCTCATTGGGAATTGTAAAACATGGTGATATGTTGTTAAAGTATAGTCAGACAATGTCATAATGTATATGCTCAGGTGGTAATCACCAATCTGGCATTTATTGCTGCTGTGCCTGTGTGGTTTTGGATTAGGACACAACTGCCCACAGTGTAGCTAGAAACCTGGATAGCCCTGACTTGTGCTAAAGGATAACCCACAAGAACCTGAGGGAGGTTTTACTGAGACCAGCTTCTGGTCTTACTCTCCTCTCACATCCAGTAAGTCTGACACCTAACAGACATTCCTATTATCAGTATAGGGTAAGATTTAGGCTTGATCTCATTTAAATTTTATCAGCATAGCTGTTGATCAGCTGTTGTTATTCACACATCTATCCCCATCCTAGAGTTATCTGTTTAACTGCTGTTGTACTGGTGCCAGGCTATGCCAGTAGAAACATTTTATACCTGTGTAATTGGATCTACAGTAAAGCGATTGAAATAATGATAAAAGCAAAAGCTGGTCTTGTCTGTGCAGGGAATTTTATGAGCAGAAATATATTGCTATAAGCAGGGGTTCAGGCACACAAGTGACTACAAGAGTAATGCATTAAAGCATAGTATCAGCTTATCCATGGCAACTACTACCTGTGTGGTCTAAACTGCTGTAACTGCAGGAAGGGAGCAAGTTCCAAAGTTTAAGCTAATGTAGTTTACCAGGCCCTTGCCATGGGCAGAGGGCACTGACTTGGCCATCTCCTTAGGTCAGATGATGGATTATCTTGTTAAGCTTCAATAACTTGTGAGCAAGTCCAAGTTCCCTCTTTATGTAGTCACAGCATTTTAAGTCACTCTGTGGTAATGAATTTATGAAGAAAGAGCAGCTTTTTTCTAGTTTGCCCAAACTATCAGAACCACGACAGGGATTATTTTTTTTCAGTAGCTGTCTTCTCTAAAAAATTAACATAAAGAAAACAAATATTAAAATTTCATCCTGCCAAAAAATCCAAAATATGTGTTAATGATAGTAAAAGTTAAGTAACTTAAATATGAGTGCTCTGAATAATTACAGTAATACAAATCTCAGCTACCTGGAGTAGACAGAGGTTGTCCTCTTGAGTTCTATATTTGAAGTTACTGATAATGGCAATGAAGATAACACAAAGATGTTGATAAATATTTATGGATTATTTTAAAATTTTATTCATAAAGATAATCTTTGGAACTGAAACAGATGCAATTTTTCAAGGTTGTGACCAAGATCTATTGTTGGGCTGGAAACAGCCCTGCTTATGACTTTTCAGCCAACTAAACTATTCTTCCTCTCAAATTAAGATCCATTAGAGTATGTATATTATTGGATATATATTATTAGATGTTCTTGGATCAAATTATGTTCCATCATTAATATATGGCCAATATCATACATAAACATAAATAACATTATAGATATTCTGGGGTACTTAGATTAATCAAACTCACAGTATAACACTAAGGATTATTTTGGTTCATGAATTTACTTCGTTAAAGAAAAAGAAAAATATCTTCAGAAATGTTAAAGACATCATTTGTGATAACCTGAAAGATGTGATCTTGAAAACTCATTCATTCCTAAATCTATTTCATCAAGATATTTAAAGACTTTTAAATGTTTCCAAAGAAACAGCTAAGAATATTAGCAAAAACTTAGCAGCATGTAACGCAAATTAAAGCAAAATGTGTGTTCTCTAGAAATGTATACTTCAAATGCATAAAGGTTTATTGGACTTGTATCATATATGGGATTAATATTCAGTCACTTGATTTCCAGTTTCTTTGTCAAACAATTTTGAACGTCAGTGATGATTTATCCTGGTACTCTGTAGTCCTGTTTTAATTTTTTAGTTAATTTACAGAGAGAATTAATGAAATTTAGGCTGCTTCCATGCTCAAGTTTTGCAATTTATACTGATACAATTAAGGTGACAAAACCTAAAATTCATTGATTAATATCAATTTAAAAAGAGTTATAAGAGCTCAGGAAGGTGAAATCTTACTCACATAAATCCTGTTTGTACCAGATGCACTGCTGGAGCTTTTATTACCATGATTATGTCTGTAAAAAAGAAATCACAGCCATAAATGCCATAGTGGTACAGCTAATTACACCTATTTTTAAACTGTATATCTAAGCCACTTAAGAAAATCTCACCTGTATATTTTTTGTCTCATGTTCTTGTCAAATAATAGGCATAAGTAGCCATCTTTGGAAAGCAAGCTGTGCTTCACTGTTAAGTACCATAAGTACAAAGCTGTTTGTTTCTTTAAATTATATTTATTATGACACTGTGGAATGGACTACAAACTAATTTCACTGGATAAATGGAAATTTAAGACCTTTAGACTATATCGGTAGCTACTAGTTATGAAGAAGAATAACTATGTGTTAAGAAAAACAAACAACAGTTTGTTGTCAGTTGTCTTACTATAAATCAAATGCATTATCTGCAAATTGTCACTGTATAGTTCTGCATATTATTTCATTGTATTTCAAGATTACTAGGAGTAAGGATAAGAACAATTTTTAACCTGTTTTGGTTTTCCCCTCAAATTCTTCACTTTTGAGAAATTAGGGTAGCTAACAACTTGGTTTCAACATGGAAATAGTCTAGGACGGCAAATACGCCATTTTTTTTCCCCAACAAGCATTTTCTTCCTTCAGCAGCAACAATAATGCCATATAAAACTTGACTAAAACTCATTTTCTTTTACTGCACTGAAATCTACATTTTAAACTCAAAAGCAAAGGAGGCCTAGGCTAAACTGAAGTAAACGGAGGTGCATAAGTCTTACTAAAACTGCCTGATCAATATATTTTTAACTTATTTTTCCTTATATCTTATTTTCTTTTGCTGTTTGCTCTAAAATTCCTGTGAGCATATTATCAATACTGCATCTGTGCTTTTTAATACTAATTGAGAAATATGTAAATTTAAAGCCTTATGTGAGACGTTTATCTTGCTGGTTTGTTGAGGCTGTTAAGCAAGATCATGATTTGTGATAGGTGACTTGTGAGGTTAAAACAGTTACATAAATAATCAGTAACTAGGCAGTGAAATTAAGTTATAGTGATGAAAATTACCGTCTATTTTTCCTGATAAATATTATCCAAAAACCTTTTCTAATTTTTTAGTTGCAAAGCTATTGGAGATCGTGAAGGAGTAACATTGCCTATGACTCCCTCTAGTGATTCTGCTAGGGGAAATGCAGCCAGGTACAGATGCCAGCCATAGGAAAACACCCCGAATTCATCACTAGATAAATTCTTCATGTCTAAAAGAGAGTTTTTCATAATGGCAATTGAATTCTCAATAAATTAAACAGGTTTTATAAGCAGTGGGATAAAGCACTGTAGAACACACACTGTTTTGGGAAATTGATGTTCTGCAGCAAAGAAATATTTTCTGCTGCGAGGAGCCTTTCTTTGTCCTGTTTAATGAAGAGCTCTGATAAGCCAATAGAAATAAAAGCTTATATGGTAAAAATGAATAGTACTAGTGCATTCCTAGCTTGATATTGTTGGAAGTACTTAATTTTAAAAAGATGCTGAGCACTCTTCTTGGGATAACTGGGAAACTCCAACACAAATGACTCTAAGGCACTTACTGCATCACTTTGTATATCACTTTTTGCACCAGTTTGTGACACAGTAAGACAGAATGTCACAAGATGATCAACGTACAACCACTTCATTATGTGTAACTGTAATCTGGATTCTCACTAACGTTAACATTTTAGAGTTTTCTCTCCAGTTCAAATACTTGCTAACCATTACCTTCAGTTGCTGATATCCTTACATTATTTCAGGAAACTTTTACAAGCATGTGTTCAATTTTCACAAGCATTTTAAAAGTATGAGTTTTATTAACTGCAAATATTCTATTTGTTCCACATATAAGATAACCTTTGCCACAAAGAAATGCTAGCATTTTTCCTTGCCATAATCAGATATCATAGTCGTGGCCAGATTTGGAAATGTCATCAGTCAGTTCCTTATAAGCAAGCACCTACATCCAGTTGGCCACAAACTCTCATAGAGAGCTCAGAACATCTATCCATAGCAAATGATATCCTGGCGTTATATTAAAAAAGATGAAGAATGCATGTCTTCATTAATCCTAAAAATATCCTAGAAATGAGAGGAAGTTACTATTGAAAAGTGATTTGCTACAATTCAATAATGATTTGGGGTTTGGATTGGTATTTTCTACATGCAGGTATCTCATGGTTTAACGTTTATGGGTAGATCACTGAAGCATTTACAACAGATGAAGTTTTGATGAAAAAAACCCACCTAAATGCAATTCCAGATTTTGATTGACAAAAGGCTCTTTCAGCAGGCAGATTTAGAGTCTGCACCTAATAGCCAAAATTGAAATAAGGGAACGTGATGTCCTAGGATGTCAACCCAAAACCCAGGTAAGACTGACACGTCAGTCTGTACTGAATCCTTAGTTCTCTCGTCCATAAACCACTTCATGTTCCTGTTGTGAAAGTCAGGTATGTTAGATAATCCTGTGAAAAACAATAATAAATATTTTGTTATATAAACTGAAGGAAAGGAATCCATGTCCCAGTGGCATGCATTTCTGCATAACTCTTTCTTCCAAAACAATCCCAAGCATTTTTTAAATGAACAACTTCACTCACCACTGAAATACAGCAATCCTTGGAATGGGAATTACTGAGCACTTGGTAACACCACACAGCTGGAAGCATTCATACCCATTCTCCATGACTATTTTGACCCTGCAGCAGATGTTTATTTGGAAAGTCCTATCTCATAATAACTTATGTTGCATGAGTACAGGTTTTGATTGGGTCCAGGTTAGTGTTCTGTCTTGGAAAGCCATTCCTCCATTCTCTAGCACACAGGGAGTAAATGCTTCAAAGTTAGGTTCAAAGGATTTTGAGACGATGGACACAATTCTTTACCAGGTCCTATTATAAAAACTGATATTGATGAGCATTTTTGATACTCAGATTACAGAGCATGAAAAGCCAGGGCACATCATTCCCTGCAAGTCATGCATCAGAAAGCAAAGTAATCTGGTTTGCACATCTCTCTCCTACTTGGAGAAATCAGAACTTCAGGAATCTTTTTTTCAATGAGGCTTCATCAAGTCACTATCTCATTAACAGACTTCTCCTGACTAAAAGATTCTAAGCACATCTGCTTACTGGAAGAGTCTCTTCTTTTTAATTCCTCTGGATATTAATTTGAAAGTAGGCTGATTCCATTATGCCGATCTTGTATTGCTGGTGTTAGTGGACTTCTTTTGTGATAATGATTGCCAAATAATAACTTTGCTTAGGTATGGTCCGGACATGCCTTACTGAATCTACTGGGAACTTAGTCACCTCATACAGAATGATTCTTTTGAAAAACAATAGGGTTTCTGATTCCAAAAAGTGCTGTGTATTTTGTTTGCCACTTTTACCCTCACTGTAAAACAGAACTAGTGAGTCCAACCTATGGAGACATTATAGCAGCTCCTATTGTACCACTTAAAAAAAAAAGTTGGCCTATTTTGGTTCTTTTGGAGTTTTCAGCACCATCACAGTCTATTGTGTAGACAGAAATATGCCTGCAAAAACCCAACTATAAACATGCAGTAGTGTAAAGTTTGCAGATATACTGCAGTGTTGTAGACATGTTCTGTGACTCCTTCCCCTGCTGAGTTTACTCTCGTAATACTGGTATTTCATACATGTTAATTTCTGTCAGCAAAATAAAAAAAAATAAACCAACAATGACACAGGCCAATGCACTCTGAGCTTAATGCAGAGTCCAGTTTGTTTTAGATGAAGTCCTGAATCTCCTGAATATATACACTTCACAGAAACTTTAGACATCTACTTTTTTGAAGGGAACTCTCTTCAGTATTATATGGCCACCAATACCATTAGTATTAAAGTGATGCCTGAAATGATGCCTAAAAAAATCGTGATACTAAAGAGCAATGTTTTTCCCTTTTGCAAAATCCAACATAATTAATAGCTTAAGAAATCCAGGTCTGATGAAGATTTTAAAGCATTTTATTTTAACAGGTTTTAGCAAGACAATACAAATAAATCTAGACATGTAAAATACTCATGAAATCAATTAAATTTTTAAACATCAAAAATTTGAGCTATATTAAACAAAAACATAATATATAATTATTCAAACATAATTTGAGCAATATTTAAGTTATTTCTATTCTTGAAGTATTGCTTTTGATGTTTGATAAGGATCTGACAGGCACAGAAATGGAATGACTTGCCAAAAGCCAGATTGAAAAGAGTACCCTAGTGGAAAAGAAAGATGGGTCTTCCAAAATCCAGATTAGCATCTGATTTACCTGTTGTGGTCCAGCTACAGGTGTGGCAAAGAGGCGTTCTAAGCTCCAGGAGCAGCAAAGGGAGGAACTGCACTAACCCTATGACTTGTCAGACAAGAATGGCCAGTTTTCTGTTAGAAATACTCTTCAAAACTATTAATTTACAATCTTACAAAACTCCTGTGATGATGGTGGGGCTTTTCTTCAGCATCTTTGTTACCACCTCAGGATAATCAACTGATGTTTTATAATTGATATGATACATAGCTGAATCAAGGATACTTTCTCAAAAGTTCAACTGAAATCTTCAGTTTATGTGCAGTTTGTCTCAGTAGCATCCTTAAAACCGTGTCTCTTGATGTATAGTTATTGAGTCATAGAATTGTTTCTCTGTCCATAAGTCAGAGGAAGAGTTGTCAGGGTAGGTATCTACCCGCTTTATTATCACCCTACCTAGCCACAGGGAGAAAAATCGCTTACCTTGGCGTGACCCCTTCTATCACTGTTCTCCAGAATAAACAGCTCATTTCTATACTTGTGATCATAAATTCAAAATTTAAATCATCACTCCAGCTGATTATTCTTTAATTGCACACAAAATTCATATGAAAGGAGAATAAAGGAAAAATATTTATTTAAGACCAACCAATATTTGAAGCCCTATAATGAATATTAAATAGTATTTAATAATGTTTAAAAGTTAAAATGGGTTAAACAAACCACTAATATAAGGAGGAAGAAAAAATAAAAAAGGATGAGACTTTTTATACTACTAAGTAAAATGTCCTGTAAAATATCCTGAAGGTTTATGGAAATATTTTTTTTTCTTCTATAGGAAATCACTTGTAATTGCATTAACTTGGAAGGGCATTTATATTTATAATGGCAGGTAAGAGAATACCCTTTTAGTATCTTTTGTTTTGAATATTTGAATAGATATGCAATCCTGTTAGTGTGCATCATTCTGAAATTTATAGCTTTCCAGTACAAGCTAATTTAAAATAATGAAAAAAATATTGTTTATTCTAGCATTTTTGCATGTCTAGACTGCTTCTTAAACACAAGCTGTGCTGTAAAGTACAGCAAAAGACACAATATATTTCAGCTTTCTTAGTTTGTTTCTATTTTGCAAGACGTAAATCCCCAAACACTCTTAAAGATGCAGAGAACAGCACAGTGTAACACTTGTTAACTTTACAAAATTAATTTAAATGAACAGTTTCTGCAGAATTTTATTACTCAAGTAATTTCCTGTTATCAAGGACAGATGACAAATATTTATTATACAAAAGGTATTTCATTAATTCTTAGGTTAAAGACTCGGTCTGATTTTTATCTTATTTAAGTCATCTTAAGATCTCACCTGTACTGTCATGGATACCACAGCTCCTGACTCACGCAATCAGGCAGGGAACTGGGTCCACAAATTCCTGCTTGTGCACTAAGTTCCATTTTGAGTCTCTCTAACACCTTGTCTTGTGCACCTGTGCCAAAGCCATGCTCTTTCGGGGTGTGTGTGTGAACTCTCAAAATATGCAGTATAAAAATTAATGTATTTTATACATAATTCATGACATTTAAAAAACATTGTCACTTGACAGCAGAGATGATAATAAAATTAGTATGTGCTACCTCCCGCTGTTAGGTACCGGACTTCCAGAGCTCCATATTTTAATCATTCTGCAATAGCCCTGTAAGACAATAACCACCACTGGTGCTTGGCTCTCCCTCAGAAACATACGTATTTAGAAATAGTGACCCTTCTAAAAATAATGCAGTCTAAACTTCCTACATATTGTCAATAGATGTATAAAGTCTCTGATCTTGGAATGAAAGGAATAGGTACCATATAGTCATGTGACAATTGTTCATCTAGATTTGTGGCTGTAGGGATTTTTTTCATATGTCTGCCATTTTTAATTAATACTGTATCTGACCTAAAGTGATTTGACCTGAAGTTATGCCAGTTTCTTGGCAAAAAAAAAAAAAAATCTACGAATAATTTAGAAAAACTGATCAGCCATTGCAAATTACAGACCATGGCAAAAGGTGGAGCTCCAAGAGACCCACTGTTTGTATTACGAAGTCCAGACACAGTATCAATTGGCATTTATGAAGCACAGTACAACGTAGATAACCATTGGTCCTAGAAAAGGTAAAACTTGGGAATCTCCATTATTGAGAAGCAGGAGTAAAAACAGTGCTAGTGCTCAAAAATCCCAAGTGGGATTTATTTTACATTTCCAGTAAATGAGGATGAGGAAAAAGGAAGGGAGAGAAACTATTGTTCATGTTCGTATATGGAGAATAAAAGTCTTGGGATTGAGGCAAAATCCTAGTAAAAGATGTGGTACAGTGTAGTTGCAATTTGTTTTCTGAGTTTTTCTCTTGCTCTGACAGGAAAAAAGAAACAAAGCAGAATTATGTGAGGCCTTCAGCAGAGAAAGACCTCCAACTTTATCTGTCAGTCTGAGAGCAGCTCCTTTTTGTTTCCTGCACCAGTCGCCTCACATACCCCATTCCCAGCAGTGAAGGGAAGGCTTGTGGCTCTCCCTTTCTTGCATAGAGTCATAAAAGTGAATTACAATCTTTCTTCGAGACTGTCATCTACAGTGGCCTCTCCATGACTTATCTGGGTGACCAAAGTAAGGCTACTCAAGCAATATATTTTATGTGACCTTTGCAAAAATGCTGAGAATTCGTCCTACAGGCAGTGCATTTTTATTAACAGGTTATTCCATGACGACTGTAAAGCCAGCGGTTGTATAATACCTATGAGACTTTTTTCCTACTTTTAAGAAGTTTATAAAAAAATCAGCGTCTGTGGGAAGAGAAACCACAATAATTGCAATCAGGGGAAGGCAGGGGCAGCCCCTGCTCTGCAAGGCAGTAGCTTGCCTGCAAGGCAACTAGCACCAAAGTCACAGGGACCTGCTAGTACACAAATTGCTCTAAATCAGCCACAGTGCATACAGCATCCTGAAGAATCAGCTGAAGGTGCTATGTGGAAATTATATTTCTGAGAGTTTTTCTGTTAAGTACAAGTTTTAGAAAGGAAGCAAGCTTGACCTTCACAGTATGCAAAACTTTGGCTCTGGTCCTAGCTCTTTTCACATGTGAATAGTTCCTGTGGGGCCTCTTCATGTGCTTAGAGTAACAAACAATTTCAGGATTTAGACCTTGATCTGAATCAAGGGTAGCAGCAATACCTTCTGGTACACAGCAATATTTTTGTTGATAGCAAAGTAATGCATCTGCTGCATGGACAGAGTTAATCTTACTCTGTCTTTGACTCTTCATGATGTAAGTGCTTTGGCTTGTAAAGGGGTTTTGCCCTTTTCAAGGGTACCAGTTCACCTCCAATATCGGTTAAATAAGCCATCTACTCCTTCCACCTTGGTTTTATTTTTTTATTTTTAAATGAAATAACAATTTTCACTAAATGTAACTTCTGACTGTATATTTTGAACATAGCTGAGGCTGAACTGCTGGATCCATTGTAGCTTATCTTAGCCACCACTTTGAAAAGCAGGACGGGTCATCCCCCCCAGACATGCTCTTTGCTTCCCTTTCTGGAATGGCTGATGCTATCGCAGTTGATCGCTCCTGCACAGGACAAACCATCACGTAGGTCACTTTGTCTTCCAGTAATATTCAAACTCCATTCAGCATTTATTTTCAAGTAATAACCTTTATTTTCATTTAATCTGAAGCAAGAAGGACAAAGAACATGACAGTGGCCAAACAATACACAGAAATTCCTTCATCATTTGCCTCTTCTTTGGTGTAAAATACAGTTGTCTATTAGGACGTGCCTTTATGGACGTTGCTGTTTTAGAAATCCATTGCAATGTCAGCTCAGTGAAACAGGTATTAAAAGGATTGACAACCAGTCCTAATCTGTATGCCATCAACGTGATGTAAACCAAACACGCATAGCTGCATGCTGCTGTCATTTTTTGTCCTTTTGTTGTTCATATATGCTTTTTTTCACACTTTATTACAAAATTTCCAGAAATGTTGATAAGCATAACTGACTGGTAAGCATTGCTCTGAGCAGCGTGCTGCACTGCAGCCGGGACGTGAACTCGAATTTGTGGGTAGTGTTCTGTTTGTACATAATGAGGTACCTCTGCTGTGTATGGGACAAAAATAATGAAGTCACAACTTCACTAAATTCACAGAATTTAGCACCCAGTATAGTAAAATACAATGGGCATTTGGTCACAGCCAGGCAACTGAAATACAATATGGAAATTTAACCTAGAAGAAAAGAAATTAGGGCTGTTCTGTAGTATTTTAGCATGGTTAATGGCCATGCAATTGTTCATTCCGAGTCCATGTTCAAAGAATGTCACTGAATATATGAGTTAATGGGTAAGATGGATACAATTCGCTGAGTGACTGGGGATTTTTAGAAGCTGTTTTTAGAACTCTCTCATCCTCTCTTCTATACCTTTATTTCAGAGAATTATGGCGTTTAAACTATATTTAGCAATAGAAGTGAGACATCACCTACATCTTGCTACAGTGAAAAAGGTAAAACAAGGCTTTCACATACATTTTCATACTATTTTTAAAGAAGAACACATGCAAAAATGTGTGCCGTTAGGGTAAGTGCAATTTCTCTTCTTGCTCCTCAGAAGAGTTTAAAACCACCTCCTCACCCGACAGCAAAGTACAGAGAAAATGCTAAATTATTTACTAATAATTATTGTGTTCACTGAGAAGTGCCTACTGCAGGCATCTGGCAAAATGCTGCAAATAATTCAAGATACTCAAATTATTAAAATCAACACCACAAATTAACTATTAATTAAACTGTATTTCCACGCAAGCGTTCATCAGCAGCCGAACTCACCGCCACAATCTCACTTGGCCATCACTGATCCTGCCCCCCCAAGCGATCCCACCTGGCAAAGCCTGGCCCCTCGCCCCGGGACTCGGCCCCCAGCCCCCCCCCCCACCGCGGCGGCGCCTCCCGTGGGGGCCCCCACGCGGCCCCTCCGGGACCGGCCCCGCCGACCCGCCCGCCCCGTCTCAGGGATCGGGGCCCGGCCCGAGGCGGGCGCTGCTCTCCCCCCCGCGGGTGCCCTCAGCACCCTCTCCCCGACCCGCAGCACGACCCCGCGGCTCCGTCCCGTCGCCCCCCGGCTCGGCTCCCCCGGTCCCACGACCCCCCCCCCCCCCCACGCCGAGGGGACCCCCGGCCCCGAGCAGCGCCCGCCGAAGGGTGCGGGACGCCCGCCCGCCTCCGCGCTGCCTCGCCCGGCACCAGCCGCCGGGGAAGGCGCCGCTTGGCCGCCGGCCCCGGGTCCTCGTCCGCTCCCCACTATCCCCCCCCTCCCCGCGCCGGGCGCCGAGCCCGGGCAGCGCGTCCCTCCGCCCGGCCCCGCGGAGCCTCCGCGCGGCGGCGGTTCCTCAGCGGGAGCGGGTGCTCCGCCGGCAGCTCCTCGGGCTCCGCCGGGGGAGGGCGGAGGGGGCACCCGCCGCACTGCCGAGGCCGGAGACCCCGCTGCGGGTGGCGGAGCCGGGGGCGGCGCGGGGAGCCGGGGGCGGCGGGCACGGGCGCTCTCCCAGCCGGGGCGCCGGCGGGGGCTCCCTCACCCCCCCGCTGCAGGCGGGAAGCGGCGGGAGGCAGGGGCCAGCGGCCGCGCAGCGCTGCCCGGCCACCCCGAGCTGGGAGCGCTGCGCCCCGCTCCGCGCCCGAGGGCCGGTGCCGCCCGTGGGGCGCGGGGGGGGGGGGGGGGGGAGAAGGAGGGGTGGGGGCTCGGCAGGGACCGGGGCCGCCCCCCGCGGCGAGGCGGCGGAGCGTCCAACGCCGCCGCTTTCGGGGGATTCTCCGAGAGGAAGAGGCAGGGCGGCTCCGGGAGGGGGAACCCCCCTCGGCTCGGCCGCCCGCATCCCCGGTGTCGCTCCTCCTCCTGGCGGTGATGTCAGCCGCGGGGAGGGCCGGCTGGCGGCGGCAGAGCGGGGCGCGGGCGGCCGCGGCAGAGCCGAGCCGGAGCCGGAGCTGGAGCTGGAGCCGGAGCCGGAGCCGCCGCCGCCGGGACAGCGCGGGGCTGCGGGGCGCCGCCGGCAGCGCAGCCCGAGCCCCCCCAGGGGCGCCGCAGCGGCCGCGCCGGGCCAGCAGCCGGCCCCGCCGGGAGCCGGGCGAGCGCCCAGCGGCGGCGGCGGCGGTTTCCCCGCGGCGGGGACCGGGCGCTCCGCTCCCCTCGGAGCTCCGCCGAGCTGCGCGCCGCAGCGGCGCCGAGTTCAGGGTCTCTCCGCGCAACTTAGGTTACGCGGCAGGACCTCTGCGGACTGGTGCGATTCCAGGGCGCGATTGCGTTGCCATCCTTTGGCAGCTGCGAAAGCAGGCAATTAACTAAACCCAACAGAAATAAAACAAACTCAGGCTTGCCTAAAAGTTAGGATACCTTTCCCTTCCCCCCCCCCCCCCCCCATTCTTTTCCAATTTTATTCCCTATGTGGAAGTCGCTTACGAATCGTGCTCGGCACACTGCATGGGAAGAAGCGGTTCGTATTTTGGATCGAGGATCTGCTGTTGCAAAGCGGTCTAACTTCCATGCAGTGGGGCAGGCTTCACTACTCTAAACGCCTTGATGATGTGCTGAGGAGCCCATGTAGATTGACATCTTGTGCAGAGAAGGCATTGAAGGTAAGAAGGGGGCTCGGGGAAAATAAGGGGGGGGGGGGGGTTGTCCTTTTCTGTGATCTCTTTTGTCCAGCATCCCCCTTTCAGCAGAGCATCAGCAGTTCACCCAGAGCAGCATGGATAGGCTGGAACTGCTCGAGTAAAATGCAAGTCTGCTCCTGTAAAAAGTACGTGGAGCTCACAAGTGATGGCAAAGGATGTATTTATTTCTAGTCTGATAGCACAGCACGTTTGTGATCCCTGCTCGGTGCGGGCAGTGAGCTAACTCACAGCTCAGGAATGAGGAGATCTCCGCTTTCGGGCTCTGCTGGGCAGTTTGCATTGGCTGCTGCATTTTGTTGAATGTGTGCCCCCCACCACCTCCCTAGAGCATCCCATCATCCTGCTTGATTTGTTGTTTTTCGAAGATATAGTGCCTAGTATTAATGAGAGAGGGAGAGGGATGAAAAAAAAAAAAAAACATATGGAACATTTTATTGATGTGATCATAATCCTGTAATGGAGATTGCATTAAATGAGGATTGCATCAAAATGCCTAGCTGCTGGGGAGAGACGAGGAAGCAAAAACTATGCTGGATCGTAAATGAAGTTCTTTGAAGGATTTTCTTGAACCATGAAGGGATGTCTGTAAGCTTAAAGTTGCTGTATATGTGGAGTACTGGAATGGGATAAAAACCAGATCAAGCTGAAATGTATTTTAATTCACTCAAGCTCTGGATACAGTTCGAATTGGTTAGAGGCATTGCAGTGATGTCCAATGAATTCTTGGTTTCAGCTATGGAGACCACAGAAAGGCAAGGAGAGAGGAGAGCACAGAAAAGCAAGGAGAGAATTTTATCGTTTGGGGAAGAGAAGGATGGTTCTATTGTGACTTTTGCCATAATGGCACAAAGCTTACAGCCTGCTAGTTACAAGCAGAAACCCTGTAGGCGATCTGGAAAGCAGAGGATTTATCCCACTTTCCTTTTGCAACCTTGGCGTAGTTGCCTGTAAGAGTAGCTCCGAGGTGTATGTCAAGAGGCAAACAGGGACTTACGTGCCCCTCTCGGACACTGAGAGACACTGTGAGCTTGAGAGATGGACTCGACTCCTCTGATCCTGTCTTTCCGAGCTTGAGTTGATAATACATTTTGAGTAATTGTTGCTGCTTATCTCAATTGGCAAAGGAGGGGAGAAGATGTTCAAGTTTATTGAACCAAAGCAGAGCTGAGGACAGTAGATACTATCAACCCGCCCTTGCATTCTTTTTGTGTTAAATTTTATTCTGGCATAGAGAACTGAGCCACAAGGAGCACCTTCTTCAAGCCTTACTGAAAGGAAACCTAAAGAGAACAGTAAGATTAAGCCAAAGATAAATTTTAACTTTTTGCTTGTCAGCAGTGGAAGTAGCAGTGATCTGTCAGATTACACAGGTCAAAAGAGGTAAGATAGGAAAAAAGTTATTTATTTATTTACTAACATTTACACACACACACACAAACAAAGTTGGCATACAAATAAACATCACAGAGTGGGAAAGCACCATTTC
This sequence comes from Strix aluco, assembly GCF_031877795.1. Classification (NCBI taxonomy): domain Eukaryota; kingdom Metazoa; phylum Chordata; class Aves; order Strigiformes; family Strigidae; genus Strix; species Strix aluco. The sequence continues at coordinate 24,219,158 of NC_133940.1, read as the reverse complement.
TTAGAACCACCTAAGTTATAACTGATACAAGCAGCAGAGAAATTCCTGTAAGAATACTCAACAGTATGTAGCTGTAACAGCAAAAGAGCTGGTTAAATACAAAATTACATAGAATAAGCCAACACCAAATACCTGATGTTCTCAGAAGTAATTTGTTTTCCCACTTGAGTTGTGTACAAAATCTGAGGTAATAGCTCCACAGTTCAGTCTCTTTCTTGCTGTATATTTGGCACAAAGTTGAGACGGAAACACTTATTTTAAATAAAATGAAGAGCAGTGTAAGCGTATTGAATTCCTCTTAAGCATTTTATTTTGGCAAAAGATGACTTTTAGCAAATTGTAAGAGATGGGTTTAGAATATTCATGGCTAAACTCCAGGGAGCTTAGTGTTAGCTCAGTAGGCAGAAGGTTCTTCCTCTAAAGAGATATCTGGAAAAGATGTGTTTAAATTTCAAGCCATATTCAGTTGAGACTTTTGGTTTCCACATTTTAAAAGCATTTGTTATGCTTCTTAGGGGAACGATGCTTAATCTGGAAAATAAAGCAAGTATTTCTAGCTCACTTTTTTTATAGAAAGAGCAAGCAGTGTGCTTTAATTGTACTTCTGTATGTACAAATGCTCCAGATTTGACTCTATTTTTTATCAAATAACAGCTGAGGAAAAATTAGTCTTTCGAAACCATGGTTATCCATGCAGATCTTGGTCTGTATTTTTGCTACAGAAGAACTCTGCTTCATGGCTGCATTGTTCATCCTTGCAGCATTTCTTTAAATGTGAGCCTTGCTATAGTTAAAGGATAATTTATATTCAGTGTAGTACTGTCTGCTCAGTGGAATTGGCTTTATACATCACAGCCTCTGCAAAAAAGGAGATCAAAGATCTGAACCTGTGGTCCTGTATTGCATTTGTATTCTACATGGACTTGAGTAATCTTATACTGGAGCCATTCACACTCCCATAGTTAAGAATATGTCAGTCTTTCCAATAAAACACCCATTTGCTTAGTAATTTAGCAGTTAGTTTTAAAGACCGGCTCTAAGCTTAAGTTAAACACATATATATAGTAAAAAAAAAAAGATATCCTAAGCAATGGAGTATAATAACAATTGGCATTTGCTAATAGAGCACTGTTAAGTTGAATTTATAGAAAGCTTAGTAGAAAATAATGCCTGTCTGAAAAATTTAGAGATGAAAAGGGAAAAAAAAAATCCTTTCACATTTGGAAAGCCCCCTCTAGATCCAGGTGAGTTTATACCTGGAGTTTCAAGGGGCCTGTGATTGTTAAGCAGGCAGTAGGGCTTTTCTTAAAGGAGAACAGCACTGGCTCAGAACTGGAATTAGTCAGATCACAGTTTAATGGTTTAGTTTTAGACTGGGTTGGAACTAATGCCTTTGGCATTATTCCAGTTAGTTCTTGTGAGGGTTAAGTTACAAGAACACCACCCCCCCAAACCTTGTATCTTAACCAGGGAAGTTATCCTTTCAATAAGCGAAAAAGAACTATACAGTTTTGAATAATGACACAGGTGTTCAAAGCATCTGGGGCATGCTGCTGCTAAAGCACACTTGCCAGGTAGCCCACCTGAGAAGAGCTTTCGGTCACCGGGACAGCTGGTGGGACTAATGGTCAGTTTACACTTAAACAGATCCCCTTCTTCTAGAGCATCCCAAAATCTTTTACAATGGCCTGTCTCAGCCAGATAACTGTCTTCTAACAGTGAAGTAGTTGCTTTGTCTCTGCAGACAGAGTATGTGAATCCCTAAAATTACTTTGTGCATATTTCAGGTTAGAAGTTAAAAGAGTAGAATTAAAAATACATGTGGATTCAATGTTACAGTTGCACGTGCTATCTAGTACCTATGTTCAAGTAGGAGGTTCAAGATACAGCTTGCTGTAGTCTGAGTATTTTGGATTGGATGGAATATATGAGTATTGTTTGAAAGTTTTGGCATTTAAATAAAAATTCATAAGGGAGATGAACAGTTTTCTGTCCCAATTACCTCTTTCTGCAATGAGATCACTGGGAGGAAATTTGTAACAGTTGTCTTTCCTCAGTGCCCTGAAGTAGTGGTGACTGTATCTTTCTTGGGTCTTCTGAAAATTCATGCTCCCTGCAAACATAGAGGCAGGTACTACGAAGCAGAAAATTTAAGGTGGAAACGGGAATTTGATTATCCCTTCAGATCTGTGGGGAGACTCCCATTCTCATTATCCAACGGTAAAGTAAGGAAAATAGGTTTAAAACACGCTTTCTCAGTTACACTCTCTGAATTAGCAGAGAGATTTGCCAGGAAGCATAAAAGCTTCTATAGCTTTTGCACATTTAAAAGCTCCACTGAAAGAGGAGTTTAAACTGTCCTTAAATTTGTCTTTAAGGTGTTATACTGTGAGTAAAAGCAGGATTAGTGGAAAACACATTTTGAGTGATATTTACCACCTCTGGCACGAGTGAATGGAAGATATATATGTATTTTTTAAGTTTCAAAAAACTTTTTAGAGAAAGGCTAATGTTTCCAAATAAGGGAAACAAATCCTGTTCTCACAATCACACAGTAAGGTTTCACATTTGAATGAAAAAACCCCACCAAACCCACCTCATTTGCACAGGAGGTTTCATGAAGGTCCAGGGAAAATTAACGTAAGAATTAGAATACAGATAAAAAAAGACTGTGGCATTTAGTCTGTAGATACAACCAAATCATGGTAGTTTTGACAGTAAATAAGAAACTGTAAAGGGTTTTCTGTAGCTGTGTCATAATTAAGCATTATTGTCATTTGAAGTCTTTTGTCATTGCTTTTAATAAATATCCTGTTGAAAATTACTTTGTTTCAGATACACTTAGAAAAAAACCCCATGTTTTGCCATAGATTATGTAAGATTTAGCCTTCTTGATCCAATCTGGCCTGAGCCAAAGCTTCCTGCAGTCTGTGAAAAAATTCCTGTCGGAACAGGGTCTTCAGTAATTCCTTCCTGCATTTCATAAGGTACATACTTTAACTTCTGCCACTTGTTTAGGAGTTCAGCATGTTAACGTGGTATAGAAGGCATTGCTGTAGAGGAGTTTTGCTTGCAAGGATGGCAGAACTTCACCTGTTTAACAGCAAGGGCTTTCCTAACTTTTCGGGGAAGTTCTTTGTAAATGGCTGTTGTTTTCCTTCATTGAAGTTGCGATAGAGTCCGCAAGGATTATAAAATTTCAAGGGAACCTACATCACCAGCTCAGCAGAAAGCCCAATATGTTCTCAGAGAGACAGATCAACATTGAAATTGTTGGAAACTTCCAAATTCAGTAGTGAAATTATGAACAGAGGTGGCCCATGGTATTTAAAACCCATCACTGTGGGGTTTAATATGGCAGTTCAGTGTGCTGAGAAACTGCCTGCTTCATTTTCCTGCCAGGGGAACATCTTGCATTGTGTACTACTTTGATTTGATATGGTTGTTCTGGGGATGATTTTCATCCTCCAAGCTGGTCTAGAAATAAGATGTCATTGGTGATGTAGTCTGTTTGTGTATCAGTGTTTATCTGTTACATCCTTAAGGACATAGTTTTATTATTTTTGTAAGAATTTAATTAGTAATTATGTGCGCTTTATGCTGTCTACTGAAGTAGCAGGAAATACATGCTAAAGGGAAAAAAAATTCAAGCAAAAGTTTGGAATGCTTTAGGCACAGCCTATTTCATTTAGCCAACTACTTACACCGTCATTGTTACTGCTCTGTGCTATCTTGTTAAATAAATAAATGATTATGTGTGGAAATCTATGATCTCTTGGATCTACGATCACATATGTGGGCACACTGAAGCCAGGTACAGTCTTGTTTCCAGCTTTAGTCCCTGGCACATAAGATGCATACATGCCCACCAAAAGAGAAGTGAAAAATATTTGGGGGATGCCATAATTGCAGGTTCCGTTAAAATGGAGCATAGGCAACAGTCATAAAAAAGTCAACCCCTGCCTTTAGCCTGTAACTCAGATGTCATTAGGTCGTCACATTTTTTGATGATCTGCCCGAGAAAGGAAATTTCATGACTTTGGGAAGGAACCAAGTTTTACCTCTGCTAATGGAAGACACAGTTTAAACCCATGTTTAGTCATTTATGCAGATTTTGTGATTGCAAAAATATGCATCTTCCTGTCTTTTGACAAACAAGTATGAAACTGTGTGTCCTGACAGGCACACGGTTACCTGGATCATTGGTTTTACTTAGTATGCTGGTATTTTCTTCCCGAAATGGAGCGTAGCTTCAATAGGAAGCATTATGTCAGGGCGCAGGTAGGATTCACAGATTGTAACGAGATTTTCTTAGGACTTGTATGATGTTTATGATGAAAGACCTAGACTTCACTTGTCAATGCTGTATAGCCAATGAGTGTGCCATAGCATTCCCTAAAGAAAAGTGCAGAGGAACTCCAGTGTTTTGAAACTTCATTAAATGGTGACTTAATAGGAACTGTAATGTGCATCTATAACTCTGGACTCAAAGAATCTGGGACCTCGCTGTAGTAGTTTGTTCAGATTACAGTTGCTGCCAGTAATTTATAAATATATGCAAGATGTAAGGCATGAAACTAAAGCTATCATTAAATGAAGTAATGGCTTTACTTTGTCAGTCGTTTAATTGACCCTTGGAAAATGTACATGGCAATGTGTTGTAAATTAAGATCTAGAATACAAAGCAACACAGCAATAATTTCTGGGATGAAAATTGGGAATGAAGTGCCTAAAATGAATTTTCTGTTCATGTCCCTGCCTTGTCCGCATGTGAGACTTTTCCAGAACAAATGGATTCCAGCTAAGGGTTTCATATATTTCCTGTGGTTGGGATTCTACTACGGGAGATCAGCTAAGTGCTTGTCAGACAAGCGTACGTTCATGTCTTATTATCAGAGAATTATTTTTAAAATTCGTGTTTAGGAGATCTGTAATCTTATGACTTATTAAAGATAACTGGATATAAAGTAAATCAAGGGTTTTGTTGTCCTAGTTAATTTGTTACAGTTTTCTAAGATAATTGAGAATGACCTTTGCCTCTGGCCAAATAGCAGCTGAAGTAGCAGGTATTACTACTTTATCTTCTATGGTTCCACCATAAACTCAGGAAAAAAAATCACATATGTGTACATGTGCAATTGTCTATGGCATTAGTTAAACCTGGGGAGTAAACCTTACAGAAGGGTCCTTACATACTGGAAAATAAGTGTATTTCAATTGTATATAATCAATCTGGAATAATAATGACTACAAAATGGAACTATCATAACATTTTGGTATTCACATATTCTTCCCTTGTCTTCTCATTTTTCATGTATAAACTCTTTAGAAAGACAATCCATCTAGGAGAACACTGTAAACCACACTTTCTTAACAAAAAAATTCTTTTAAATACCTCTTCAAAAGGCTACAGAATTGTGGGCCATCAGTTATATTCATTATTTTTTGACAATATATTCAGTCAAGTAACAGTTAGTTTCTATCTTTCACAGTCTAGCTTTATCTACATATACAAAGAAAACTATTTTCAAGAGCTGCTCTGAAAGTACCCTAAAGCATAATACAAAGTATGTTTGAGATGAGTGCACAGAACATTAACTCAAGGTGTTTCAAGCTACAAAGGGGGTGAAAAAAAAGACATTTGGCATATCAGAAAAAAAATTTGACCACTTTAAAAAAAGTGACTGTGAGTCAGAAAGCAAAGACATTAACAGTCTGTGTCAAAGAAATGTATCACTGGTGTGTGGTCAGAATCTGTTGTCTTCTTAACTGAGGAATAAGGTTAGGATGTGCCCAACGTTGATAGTCTTCTGATGAGAAATGAACCAGTAACATCTTCTGGCTGTGGTGCTGTGTCAGTGTGGAGCCGTGAGCGTCACTGAACAATCTGAAGCTTGTGTGCTAAAGGAAGAGATATTCTTGGTGACGAAATACCAGTCACTCTCTAAAGAGTTTGGGTGTTGCCTGTGTCACTTCTGAATGTTTTAATCAAAGTGCCTAAAAATTCCTGCTTTCTTCTCCTGTCCCTGCAAACAAAGAAGATGAATTTTTGTGGTGCCCACTCTTCTCACTTTCTAAATTCAGCTGAATTGTTTATTGGAGCATGAGAGTGGAAGGATACTTTCTAATAGAAATAGAAGTGTCATTTTAACATGTAGGTGAAAACTTCTTAATAATCCCTGCCTTCTTTTTCCAACAATGAGGAAACAAGAATAGAATAATAAAGAATTCATGTTCTTCAATGATGCAGAAACTCAGTTTCGGTTCTTTGAAAACAATGTGTCTTTGAATTAACTCTGTTAATTGCAGTTGAAAAGCTGTAAACTAAAAATTTTTACCATGGAACTGAGGCAGGACTAATATTTTCAAAAGGATTTCCATAGTTTGGGTGCACAAGTCCCACTTTCAAAGTGAATTGAACTCTCGAAGAGCCTAAAGCTTGTCTGCTTTCAGGAATCTTGTGTTTTTGAAAACAGTACCATTTTTGTTAAAGACTGGTTATAGTAACAGTTTGTACCTCATTCATGTTTTCTTAAATTTTGTTGAATATTAGGGTCATTAAAACTAGTCACATCCAATATTCAAAATATAGTGGAATTCAAGGATGATTATTCTATCAGAAACCTAAAAGCAAACAATGAGCTTAAGCTAAAAACTCGGTCTTTACCACAGTTGCACAAAATAAACTTTTTAAAGGAGTGATTATGTCCTTTTCATCAACTTCGGTTTATTCAAGCAGATTTTAAATACTTAAATAGAGAGGAGGAGGAGCAGAAGAATTAGAAAAGCTGTTGCAGAAATGAATCTATTATAGTAAGGCTGTTCAGCATCATGATGTGGGTGGAGTTTGGGGCCTATTACTTCTTATTTAACATTCTGTATTTTGTGGCTCATCAAGCAGATGTGGTTAAGCATCAACCAGCCTGTACAGTTAACTAACTGTTACTGAGTTGAACCTTCAGCACTGGGAAAAGACCCGGTTATATTTTAAGACAATCACACTAAGCATGAATTCCAGTCAGAAGAAGAGATCCTTTTCACTTTCTGCTCATCTAAACTTTAAAATGCAGTCAGGCAAACTGAGACAATAAACAGAAGTTAAAGCACTGAAGGAAGAGTTTAGTAAAAAGAAAAAAATCTGACTGAAATTTGCCTGAATTTATGATAAAAATTGTTTATTCATTATAGAGTGGTGGACTAAACCTGAAACTCATTTTACTATCCATTAAGTTGGAAAACCAAGGTAAATATGCTGGTAATTTTGTTGTGATAGGACAGTCTGGTTTTGTGATTGTATTGCATTACACAGCTCAAATTCGGTTAAGAAGTTTCTAACAATGTGAACGGAATTTGGCTCCAATTCTGTGTTGGAGTAGTGCTTTTTGCAATCACTGTGTAGTTTTTATTTTTAAATTACAAAAAAATCTTAATTAACAAAATATTATTGCTATTTGGGACTGGTCAGCTTCATGTACTGTGTTATACAATTTGTTCAGTAGCTGCTTTCTTTGGATGTTTTTTTACTTTGCTAACTTAAAGCAGGTTTCAGGTTTTGGTTATTGTTCAATGGGAAAATACAAAAACCCAGAATATTTGCCTGTTAAATTTCATGAAAGCTTATGGCTTTATATAAGTGTCATTTGTTATGAGTCCCCTTAATGTCAATGTTTGTATTTTTGTTGTACTGCACTTAACAAAAATGAGTATTTAAAAAATAATGTCTGAATCAAAAATAGTGCAACATGAGTCTGCAAAAAATGTGTACAGACTCAGTTCCTTATATGTAATTCATTTTGGCAGGTACAGTACTTTTAGGTTTATTGTATTATAAACGCTAAAAAAGCTTGAAAGAAATCATTGGAAAAAGGTTTAGAGTAAGTCATTTAGATGAGGCTGGCAGGTGGTATAGTATGGCTATTGCAAGATGAACTAAATTCTGAAAATTCAGGCACTTCTGAGTATTGGATCTATGTCTTGATTTAGTCATTGCTGAAGCAAAAGTCATCACTTTGATCTGCTGAACTGTGAGACAGTGGTTGATGGAGATATTAATCAACCAACAGAAACTACTTTCTGAAAAATTTGGGATGCTTCAGTGACAGAAGTGATAACTTGGTCAGGACATCTCTAACTGCTGTGTATGTTGTTATATGTATATATAATAAATATGTCAGACTGTGACATTACAAGTATGTCTGATAGGGAAGACAGAAGTGTAGGGAACCTCTAAGGGACAGTGAAGTTGAAATGATGAAATTTCAAAATACTCTTGGAAACTTATTAAGTTACTATGGTAGTAAAATACCTGTTGATGAGCCTCACAAAAGTTAGATATACTCAGGTATTTCTTAGTCTGATCACTGAGGGAATTATTTCTTAGTCTGATCACCGAGGGAATTATAATTTTTAATAGACTATTTTGTGACCCATAAGAACAGATTAAGGATGCCATCCATCATTCTGTGAACCACAGTTATGGCAGATCTTCCTCTTCTTTTAATACATACAGCTTTGATTGATGTAGTTCTTACAACCTCAGCCATAACTATTTTGGAGGGGGAAACATATGAAATCCTTTGTGGGTTGGCAACAGCTACTTTCTTCCTCAGATTTTGGAGATCTACTCGGTTTCATGAAGGAACCTGTAAATGGCAGCACTAGTTGTAATTACATATTTCTGTCAATATGAAGAGTTGCCTGATGTCCTTGACATCAGTGTGATTTTAGGCTGGGTTATGCATGCTAATTTGCACTGGATCCTTTGCCATTTTCTATTTTCCCAAACCTAAACTGTGTATTCACCTGAGTTTCCTGGTGATAAAAAGTGTGAATTATTTGAAGCTGCAAGCACATAAAATAATCTTGGTAGTAAACCAAAAGAAGTACTTGAAGCAGTTTCTCCTTTTTGCATACTACAAAAATGTTCACTTAATATTCAGAAGAATCCTTGGAAATTTTCAAAGCTTGACCTAAGGCCCTAAGCAAACTAATGTAACTTAGAAGCTTTAAGCAGACTTGGCTAGACAGCATCTCCAGAGGTGTCTTCCAGTCTGAACTTCTCTATGAAAAAGACATTGACTCTTCCACAAAGGTCATGCCTTTTTGCTTTGTCTTGATTGTGATTTTTTGCTCAAATTCAGGAGCTTGCTATGTCCTTGCTGTTCTGGTTGTTTAAGGAGTAGCGGAGAAGTGAGGGACAGGAAGATGAACCTATTAGTGACCAGAAGAGAGCTGGTTTTTTTGTTCTTGGATTTGGATCTCAACGTTGTTTGCTATTCCTGTCTCTGTATGTGCTATCTGGTGTAATTTTGGAGGCCTCCTTCAACTGAGGTTATATAGACAGGCTGCCACTTCAACAAGTTGTGTATTCACTGTCTTTCTACAGTGCTGTTCTGAATACAGTGTAAAGTACTGCTTTTGATCTATGAAACACTTTAAGTTTCCTTCCTCTTTGTGAGGAAGACCTGCTGTACGTTTTTGTTCTTCTGTAAAAACCACTGCAAAGCAGAAGCCTCAGCTTTATAAACGGAGCTGAGGGCAAGAAAACCTGAGACTGATTCTTTTCCCTTAGTTCTGCAAGACCTAAGTTAGTTGACATTCAGAGTTGTAAGACAAATTTGTTAATTCAGTTTTTCCTGAGGGTTTTCTGGAGTGGACACACTAGGTGGAGTGTAATTTTGTTTGTATTTGTGAAGAGTGTTCTGCCAATGCTTCATGTTGCTGGTTTAGTGCTCTTTACTACAAGAGTGCCTGGAGGTTGATTGACAGGTTCACTACAAAAATGCAAGAAATGCAGTTTCTAGAGAGGGACTTACCAATGTATGGACTGTGCAGATAAGAGAATAAGATAAGGTTGAGAATAGACAATATTTTTATCGACAGAAATTTAAGTACTTTACCTAGATATAAGAGAAAACCACTGTGAATGAAACCAAGGTTCTTTAAAATTCTTTAAAAAGGATCTTTACTGTTACAGAAGCTCTAATATTTTCTTTGTTTCATCATGGAGTTATTTGTCAAAGCAGGCAGTCAAAAAAAATTTGTGCACTGGAAAGTAGTGATGAAGGTGCCTGAGTCTGAACTAGAATTTAATGATTTGTCATTGTTGTTGTTAAAGCTAGATTAGACTATTTCTTCATTTCACTTATTTTCTGTGCTGTCTGTGTAACGTGATGTCATTGGTATGTTTTTTAAATGTCTAAAAGAATCACAATACTGCATATGCTAAATTTAACTGAAATTTAGGTTAAAAATTACTGCCATGGGTTTGTGTTGGTTTATGTGGGCCAATTTTATTTGAAAGCTCAGCAGAATACTGAATGTACTCATTCAGTATTTTCCATCCTTGACTCTTGCTGTACCCCTTCACTGTCCATTTTGTCTCTGCTGTCTGAACAAGAACACTTTATTTCCCTTGAAAAATACTTAGGTGTTACTAAAATATTTCAATAAATCTCCACTGTTTGCAGTTTGTTTGTAGTTGCTTGGTCATTAAACATAGTTGTTCCACAATGATGGACCGTTTCCTTCAGATGACATCAAGGAAGGCTTCTTATCCTAATTATTTGTTTATTTTAATGAAAGCCTGTAAAAGGCTATATTGCATTTCTACCATTAGACACTCTCAGTCTGATATTTTCAGAACCCTGCAGATGTGGATTTTAAATAAATGAAAAGAGCAGATGGTATACAGGGAAATCTTTGGTAGGCCAAGAAGCTAAATCAAAGTTTCCCTGAGTTCCAGGAGGTACCCTGCGTAGGGACTGTTTTTCCATCACTAGGAAATTTAATAATAATGTGCTGATCTATGGTATGTTGTAGAATTTCCTAAATATGCAGAATATTCTGTAGAAAAAGTGTATACCATAGAAAGAGATCTGCAACATGCACTCTGCTTGTTAGCACCTATTTTAGACATGGGGCTTAGGCTTCCTTTGAGATGATCAACCCTGATGGTGCTGAATATAAAAATGTCAATATAATTAGTCATCTTCAGCAGAAAATAATTTTTGCCATTTTTTTTCCACTGTGTGGAGGAGGGGATGAACTGGTTTTCAGTTACTCTTTATCATTTACATTTTCTATTTTTGCCATCAACTGGGAACATTTACCAATGACTCTTTCCAACTTGTATTCAGGGATGGGCCATTTTATGAGACAAATCTTAATAAAATAAATGCTCTGAGGAACCAGTGTAAACTCATGATAATTCGGCAAAAGCTGTTCCTTGACTGATGATCAGGAATAGGACACAGAACCATACATGGTCAGCTCTGGATATAAAGTGAGCTACTTACACTACTTTAGCGCTAAGCCAGGCTGTCTCTATTCAGATATTACAAGTGTTCGGTGTAGAAACTTCTTATTAAATGTTCTGTATAAGGCACGTATATGTGAACAGATTCTGCTTGGTTTTGCATTGATGCAACTACAAGAAAATAGTGTTATGCAATATAATGTTATCCACAAACTCAGAACATAGTTGTTCTGATCCTTCCTTTACTTGAATCACCATTAAAAATTCTCAAAAGATACTTCATTGCAATCATAGCTAGGCAAGATAGTGTAATTTAAATGTGTAGTTACCGTCATAGATAATACATATGGGCTGTGTAACCATAGGGAAATCACAGATTTTCAATTTCCCTTGGAATGTGTTCATTATTAGAAGGTATAACCAGAGTATTGTTTGTTGTAAGAGAAGAAAATCCTGTTCAAGTTTTTAATGAATCTCTTGAGAGAGTCATCAGATTTACAGGTTAAAAAAGCTGTAAACATTCTACTGGGAGTAGTCATTAAAGAGAAGATGAATGTGAGTGATCTCTACATTTCTTATGAAACAGAAATCCTGAAGATGATTTACAAACCAAAAAGCTGTTTCTCTTTAAATGGTCTGTACTGCTGCATTATGTAATGAAATACAAAGTACAGTTAAAAGTAAGTCTGTTTGCAAGATGAGATGCAGTTTCTCTATTTTGTTTGGAGAATTTTGATCTGAATTTGAAAGGAAGAAGCCTGAGACTAGTATTTCCTTAATTTCTAGATTAGAAAAAGCATTGGAGTGGAAGAAAAAATCCTTACTGCATAGTTAATCAACTTGGAAGATGTTATGTTAAAAATCTGATTTTCTAAATTAAATAAAATGAATTAATAAAAGGTCTGTAGATTAAATAAATAAATCCCACAAAACCATCTCAATCCTCTGGCGAGTTAGTTTTTGGTAAATCAGAAAGTGACAGCAGAGGACTGCTAAAAGGCTTGCCTTTCCACGAGGCACTTCATACCCTTGATTACTCAAGCTTGACTGAACCAGCAGCATGCTAGTAAAAACTCATAATTTGTGATGAAACAGTTTGTTTAATCCTTGTTTTTTTCATCTGAAGTATTACAGATGCAGTGAAGGGAACAGTTCTGAATATACTACTAAAAGATAAAATGCAGATAAATATTTCTAAACTAATTCATCAAAAATTCTTGCTTCGAACTTTTAAATTGGTCATCTAAGATTCCTCTGAACATTTTCTTGTAGTTAGTATCTCCTGCTTCTTCAGAAAGCTCTAGATCTGCCATGAAGAAGACAGTTTGTTTGTAGTTCAGGCGAATTTTGGCATTAGTTTTGTTTTGTTGGTGTAACTCTTCAATGAAGCACAAATGTACTGAAAACTTGGCTAACAACAAAACGTGAACTGTGTCCTAACCGCATCTGTTGAACATAACAACAGTAGTTTTGCATTCATTCAGCTTTCCAAGGGGTCACACCCTTTGCAAATAATATGCATAACAAACTGCAGTATTCACAGTGCCTCATCATTATGAATAGTATGTATTTCAGCTGACACTGCCATTCACAACATGATTTTACCAGTTCAGTACATGACTGTGAATCTGGTTTTATTGTCATACTGGAAATACTCAGGACTCCAAAATTAAATCACTCTGATACCAAGAGGATTGATACTTCTGCTGAATTTTCTTAACATTTTGTAAACACCTGTCACTGAGTATTTTTTTCAAGATCTGTGTGTATGTAATTTTTTTTTTAATTAAAAGCATTACGTGTGTGTTTCTTCTGTATATACATGGACATGCTGTGGTCATAAAAGTCGTAACTTATGTGCTTGGTCTGAGCTAAACATTGGGCTTACAGGTTTTGAGCAAGCATTCCCAGTAGAATTCAGCTCTGACCTGAAATACCCATGTGCAGAATCCTCCTTGAGCAGACTTCAGTCGTGGCATTTCTAACAGTGTGACTGACAATGAAGGTACATCAGGACAAGAATAAGGACATCAAGTCTGCTCTAGCTTAAGACTGAAATACCACAGAAGAAATGTACTCATTCTTGTAGAATCATTTTTGTGGTGTAGCCTGTTGGAAGATTAATGGAAGGGTCTTGTGACATGTTTTCTAGTGGCATTGTGTTTGGGTATGTGTTAAATATCAGTGTTGATAACAAGTGAACTTGTTAGATCTTATGTTTTTTACATTTCCTTTTTATATGAATTTCCATTTGGACTGTCATTTCTCTAGATGACTGGAAAGCATTTTGCCAATTTTCCTGTATCTACTATCCAGTACTACCTTCCTGTGCCTGTTTGTCTCCCACTGACTCCTACTTTTCCAAAGATGTGGGCCCTAAAAGGAACATTTCTTATTATGAAAGCAATAGGTTCCAAAAGATGATTTAAAATCCTGTGACTGTTTCCTTCAAAAAGCCTTGCAAGATTTTAGGAAAAATGCCAGCTCGTGCACAGACAGTTTGGCTCTCAGAGCCCAGTGTTAAGGTTAACAAGTTGTAAATAGCTGCATGTTGCCATTATCTCAAAACCCTGCTGCTTTCAGGACATGATGAGGACTCTAATAAGAATGTTGTTCATTGCTTGCTTGGTTTTTTTCCTTCTCTTGCACAGCACTTACCGAAGAGTAAGATTTTAAAAAGTTGGATGGCTTGTGATGGGGTCTTGATGCAATTCTTTCATCTCACTGACCAGCATGTTACTGATAGAACTCTAACAAATAGATCACTGAGATGAGGGGAAAAAAAAACAAACCCAAATCTGCCACTGTTTTTTTTTTTTTTTTAAGAACTACTTACAGGAAGGAATCTGGAATTTTGGATTTTTTTTTTTCCCCACAAAAATAAATTCAGTGTTAAGAGAGCTGAATATATTTACAGTATCTAGTGTAAACATTCATATAAGACTTTTTTACAGCTATATAAATGTGCATATCATGATTGATGTCTGTTGAGCTGTGCTGATTTATAAAAAAACATGGATTGTATCTATCATATGTCACTCAAAGTTACAGTATCTCTGTTTTTCAGACATATTTAAAAATTCAGCTTGGTGTATTTAATGAAACAAAATATTTTCAGTGTTTAAGAGCTGTTTGCTTTGCTTTTGAGAATGTCTAATGGACTAACCTTTGCATGTATTGCTCGGTGAAGTGACCAACTTTGGAAAAAGATTGGTAAATGAATCCTTATCAGTATATTTTTGTCATGAAACAATCAGAATGAACTTGACACTGATCCAGGAAGAGTTAGTATATTGAAATTTGGAATTCTACATGATCATTTCTTTCCAAAAGAAAGCACCAACACTAACATTAGACTCGGATATATTGGGAAAGACCTGAAGCTTGATGTCGTTCTCCTGTTAGTGTTTTCTGACTGAAAATGCAGAAAATCATCATATGATTTGATTTGAAGAAGAGTGAAAATGTTCCAGGTAGGCATAAAATAATAATAGTAGTAACAACACTACTATGCCAGTAGTATTGGTGACTACCACTCAAACAGACTACCCAGCCAGGAGCAACAAAATTCTCATGAGAATTTCTTCCCAGGAGTTTCTGATGTATCAGAATAAGAAAAAGGAAAAGAAATTGGCCAAACCTCACTGCATCAACTTTCTGCATCAGAAGCTGATGATCACTCATTAATTTTTGCTCATTTTATTTTGGGTGGGAAGGAGGGATGGAGGAGAGTACATTGTGTTACCGAGGAGCACCGTGTTATGCCGCTGTCAGACCCTGCCTTAAGCCTGGTAAATTTACACTGGACCTGAAGAGAACCACCTATGTAGGAAAGAATTAGAGCAGAGTCCTAGAGGAAAATTTCCTAGATGTGAAGACATGGTTGTAGAAGTACATGGTTGTAACACCAAAGCACTGAGATGAATATGCTGCAATACCAAGGCAAAGTGCCAAGATGAAGGGAAAGTGTTCAAAGAAACTATGGCATTGGAGCCTCGCAATAAAGAGAAGCTTTGAGGCAAGACACTGAAGTACTGAGAAAAATATCAAAAAGCCTGAGACGTTTTGCCAAGCTAGCAGAGAACAAGAACCAAGGCGAAACATTAAATTCTCATGGAGAAGCACCCAAGTGCTGAAGGAAAATGCTAAAATGTTCAGATAAAATTGATGGTTCTAATGCAGAGTGCTTAACAGGCAAAAGCAAAAGTGCAGAGTTGAATAGCTTCAAACTGAATGGCTGAACAGAGGAACCATGGAAATAGTCAAATTAGTTCTTTTCTTTGAAACAAAATTTTTGGGAAAGCTGATGTTATGATTCAGTCTGGTTTTGGTTGATGGTCTGCTAATGGCAACATATAACATATAAAGAAAAGTTATGTATTTGCACAGTATTTGCTGTGTATAAAATTCAAAGGGGGAAATTATTTTGGTAAAAATTCTCCTTAGGAGGCTTAAAGCCTACAAAATCCTACCCAATGGCACCAACATGCCTTTAGATCAAAGGCTTGTTTAATAGCAGTATGACATGTTTGCAATTTTATAGGATATGAATCCTACTGTTAAAGAACTTCAGGAGAGGTTACTCTAACTTACCCCCATTCAATTTCATTTATGTAAAGGGAGTGTATGGTAATTTGATAAAAGGGACTTGTTTTTAACATAGTAGAAGTGTACAGTTTCTTCAATATTCAGCTCACTGAATGTTCATGTATTTTCATTGGTATGTCTTTATTTTTAAAGTAGCAAGGGGACTATAAGATAAATGGTGTGGTGTGGAAACTTGCAGAAGGGAAATGAGATGCAAGTTTTAGCAGAACAGAAGACGCTGCCTGCCTAGCTTTTTTTTTTTTTCCAGGCAAAATATGATGAAACTGTAGAAAGGGGAGATGGGTATAAAATTTACAGAGACTCAACCCTAAGTGAAGTTGTCTCACTCTAATAATGGTCGAAGAACCAGAGTGATGACAATTTGTGTGTGAAATTGTATCTATGTAAGATAATGCACGTTTGTCATGGTTCAGCACACCTTGAAAGAGAATACTGTATATACTATATGCATGTTGTTGTCCACAGAGTTGGTAAGATGCCGTTTAACTCTATGCATTTATTTTCATTAGAAATTGCTCTGTTCGCAGTTGTATAAACTATTGCTTTATGTAGGGACTGACTTGGGCTGCCAGCGATAGTTTTTTGATAGTTGCAGAGCTCTTCCATAAAGATAACATTTTTAGTACAATGTTAAGAGACAGTTTATTCTTTTTTTTTTTTTCTTTAGTTTAAGGGTTTTTACAGTTCTGATTAGTGTGTCAATTATCAGTATGGCATAAATACTACCTCACCTGATAAGACCAGTCTTGTTTCACTTTTCTTCATCTGTTTGTTCAGATAGCAAGTGACATACACTTCCAGTGTATACAGTATCTCGTGTTCTGTGCAGATTCTGACAGATTGATGGCAACAGAACGTAGATGCATGCATTTTGCTCACAGATTCAATATGAAATATGGAAAATATATTTTGATTACCATCTTCCATAATGTCTTCTTCATGGAATAAGAGAAGTGATGCTTAGTGCAAGGTTTTAAAATGTTCAGAGGCTAAATCACACAGATGCATATGGAAGGATCCCTCAGCTGGGAAAAGAATGAACTTGGAGCAGCCAAAATTTTCCCTTTACCCTTCAAGTGTTTGCAGTGTTGGTCTGTAGCACTGAACACATTGTAACTCCATAAGCACTGGAAATTTGTGGGAGAATTACTGGAGATTCAGAACAAAATTTGTACATGATCCAAGTCTCTCTTGGGCAAATACAGCATGCTGGAAACTTGGGAAGAGTGTACATTATGTAACCAGGCTGAGCTTCACAGCCGATTTAGAAAATATGCCATTTTGCTTCCCAGAATGAGATCTGGGTAAAGAAATTTTGTCTTGATCAAATGCAGCAGCTGTTGCAGTTTATATTCAAGTGTGATGCAAATCAAGCCCCCATTTCTGCGATGTTCCATTCTGCCCAAAGAGGGAACCGTTGGTTTTGGTTTTTTTTCTTCAGAGAACTAGCCAGTGGTTCAACGCCAATAATTACAAATGAGTAAAAAAAATTCTACAAGTTCTGGGATATTGTAATGACACATGTAAACAATTTAAAAATACTGAGGTGATGAATCTGTGTTGTAACAGCCAGCTGCAGAGTACTTATAACTGGAGTATGTTAAACCATGTAAATATTCCAAACATTATGTACAACAGATCTTGTACTAATTCATTATGAAAACAGCAATTTCATTTAATCATTTATTAGCTATTTATAAGGTGTCTGCATATTAAGTATGCACACAGATTGTTGTTCAACCTGGCGACCAGTATAATGATTGCCTAAGTGTCACCCATGTGTAATCTCTAACGATTTTTTTTGGTAATCATTGTTCCCAACTACTAGTTGCCAGCATGACTGTATGGTTCTGAAACATGTATGTGTAATAAAGGAGTCTTTGACCCCCTAAGAGGGAAAAAAAATCCCAACAAATTGCTCAAAACAATACTCAAATTTTAATGTAACTCATTCGTTACTCATTTCTGTTCACTTCTGGAATGTATATTTACCACTGTCAAATAAAGACAGGGAAGCAGGTTGCCCAGAAACACTGTCAAATCTCTGTCCTTAGGGGTTTTCAAGATCCAACTGGCCAAAGCCTGAAGCAATCTGGTCTGAATTCAGCACTGACACAGATCTGCATAGGAGATTGGACTACAGCCCCTTGAAGGACCCTTCCAACGTGAACAATTCAGTGACTTCCTGTGAAGTCACGGTGGGGAACTAAGCAGAACGCTATTAGTTATCTGTTATATTTGCAAGGTTGTTAAACTTAATTTATTGTAGAATACAATGTTGGACTGTGATTAAAAAGGAAACAAATCCAGAGGAAGCAAGTTGTGCGATACTCGGTCATTCTACATTGCTGCATCTTAATCATTGGTATTTTTACCACACTGCTGCGGTGCTTTGTTATTTTTATATGAATGACATGTGAGTTTCAGCTTCCCTGTTGTGATAATGAGCTTCTTTGCTGGGTCTTAGTGTACTGTAGGTGTAGGGTACCATAGGGTGCAACTCTTACTAGCAGTATACTGTCTGCTACATATCTGAATCATCTTACTTATCTGATGATTAAAGCTTTGAGAACCTTAATATAGAGTTTGCCACCAAAGTTAAAAATATCCAAGGATTTGGGCTACCAAATCCTAGACCATGATTTATCTATGTCCCATAAATATTTACTATTTTGGAAACAGTAGTGTATGTCTTTCACAAATTGCAACAATCTTACGTGAGCTTTAAATAGCTTTACAGCATAATATAAAATGCTAATACTAACAATAAATGTAAAAATGTGCAAAATCAAACATACAGCCACCTTGCTAAAATTCAGCTGATCAGGTTCAAATAATTCTCTTCCACGCTTGGTCACATGCTTCTCTGCCTGCTGCATAAACCAGGATGTGCACTAAATTATGTGTATATTAAATATGACTGTTAAAATTCTTACTAACTTGAAGAGACCTTGTAGGTCTTAACAGTCTTGAACCTTGCTGCTGCAAACACCTCACTATATAGTCTTTTTCATATATGTACTTACAGACTGTGGGAAGAGTGTGGGAAAGGGATAAGATTTGTTGCAAATAATGATTTTTTCACACACATCAGAACTTCTATTGTTTATTTTCCCCTTCCCGAGTAGAGAAACAAAAAAAATCATCTTGCCAGCAAACAATTGATAACTACTGAAGATTTCAAAACTCCAGCAGATTTCCATAGTGATACATCGTTTTGTCCTTTCAACTTTAAATTCTTAGATGTAAATATTAAGTGCTGAGGTATTTGTGGTTAGCTGCACTATGCATTTCTTGTGAGGTGAACAGACTCTCATAGACAGTGAAAATGTGCATTATTCACAGAGAGATTTGGTATTGTTTGAGATGCTATATACAAGTGCACCTTCACTTGCTTCACTCTTAAATATCTTATCTGTAGTTGCCATTTCATTTAAAATGGAGCCTACATTTTGTTGTAAATGTTTATATTCATGGATTCCAATTGTCTTTTTCTGATCTATAGATACGTACCTACACATATATGAGAGATATTTCTTTTTAAAATCAATTTTATTTTCAATTGTGAGAGTGAAATTTCCCTCTCTGGGCACTTCAAACTGAAAAAAGAAGTTTGCTTAAAAGAAAGACAACTCCAGTCAGCAACTGATAAAATTAAATGGGAGATAAGGAAAACTGAAAAGCCAGAATCTCAAGTCACACATCAGTACCTGTGGGCATTCAACAACATGGCATGATATGACATTCAATTAAAGTGTATATTGTTTAAGCAACAGTGATTGAGTGTAAAGCATTTCAGGGATTAATGACAGACTGAAAGAAACTGCTAGCTTGCAGTAATCAAGAGAACTCAAGTGGCTATTAATTGCCAGGAATACCTGCAATGAAGTCTTTGTTGCTCTTAATAACTTGAAATTGATGGAGAAAATGGTATAGATTCTTTTTGCATAACAAACATTCATTTGCTGTTAATCCATTTTTTCAGTCTTTGTTCCTATCACCTAAATATGTTTCCAAAAATAGAAACGAGGAAGGAAATTATCCAAAATCATCTACAAATGCTTGTAGAAAGCACTGCTTTTGCTGCTGCCTGGAAGAAACATGTCAGTACAGGCATCAGTAACTGAACTACCCAACCCAGCATAAAACCATCAAGAATTCAGCAGTGGTAATACCAAACAGACAAAGGACAGCAAATAAAAGAACGGAGGTTCATAAAAATATCTGTATATCAACTTGCCTGGCACTCCAAAGAGAGCTTTTCTGGAGAAGTAGCATCATTTTACATACATTTTGGTACTCTGAAAATAAAGTTTGATATGAACACACATAGTCTGCGTGTCCTTCCATTTATGCTCTTTTTATACCAGTATACCAGTGAGTTAAATGAAATAACATCCTGATGAAATATGAAATTAATGTCTTTAATGTTAATTTGTGTAACATGAACTTCCAGAAGCCCATTACCTGAAGCTTAGAATGAACTGTTCCTTGAATGTGTGACTGCAGTGAATTGTAAGACTTTGTTGTGAAAACCATGTTAGGAAAAGCACAGAATAATGAGTGCTCAGACTGAGTACTGAGATCCTAGAAGTGGAGAATGTGACAGACCAGTTCTAAGTAGTAGGATTGGCAACCAGTGTGCAATCCAGTTTCAGTAAGCACGGAAGCCAATAAGCTAAGTTATGATCTTGTATTCTTTACAGAGCAAATCAAAGAGAAGGGAAATCACATTTGTTAGTTTAACAGACCTTGGAAAGCTCTTGCTTTCATAGTGCTGCCCGAATCTATGTTATCATGTGAATATCCTTTTATATGCCACTAACAAAGTAATCTCTCTAAATTCCTTCTCAATTTATGCTTAACCATGCTGATTTGCATGCACATAGAAAAGGAAATGAGAAACCTTTAAACCAAAAATCTATATTCTTAGAATTTGATATCCATGCACATTTTTATGCGTGGAATTCCCATTAAGATTACTGGAATATTTACCTACAAATCTTCCATCCGGGAAGAGTGATTATATTCCCAAAGTTTTATGAGAAATAAGAAAACAGTTTCTTGCTTTTCAGTTGTCAGTTAATGCTAATGAGAGGCTTGTGCAACTATACTCTTGTATGTTTAAATTGACCGAAAGGTTTGTATGAAGCTCGTTTGAAAGCTACAGTTGGGTAAGAACCCATGAGTTATTCATGTCTCAGAGGAAACACTTTTTGGTTTGACTTCTACTTCAGCTGCTGAATAATTTTTACATTTTATTTTTCTACAGAAAAACATCTTTGATAAGAATGTGAATGCATGTGAATGTGTGTAAGGTAGATTAATTGCACGAGTATCAACTAAACTTAGTATTACATTTCCTAAATAAAATGTAACCAGATAACAAGACTTTGTTTTTTAAGACTACTCTTCAATTTAAGGAGTTACACCTTCTGTCAGAACTATCAGTTAATCTGAATATGGTCCCAGTTGCATAAGTGTGATGTAGCAAAAATTCCCATTCCTATTTAAATTAAAATACATTGCAACTTCAACCCACCCAACTGCAAAATGTCCCAGAACCTCGCTTCATTTTCGGTTTCTAGGGTAGCGACACAGAATAGTGTATTTCAAGTTTCATCACTGCTCTCTAACTTGTGGCAAAGACTTGGTGCATCATTTTGCCGGATACATTATACCAGAGGACTTGAATTAATAGAGGCATCTTAGTCTGGTGGTGATGAAAAGACCAAAGAAAGGTCTGCTTATTTAGTCTGAGCTGCTATACAGGAATATACTGTGAACTATGCACTGTGCAGCTGTTTAAATCTATATGGTGAATTCAAGCAAGTGTAGAAGGAATAAAACTGGAAGAATACTGAGAAACAGTTATTGAGATTGCAGTACTGGAGCATGAATGGCTGTATTTTTTGTCTGGGAGAATTAGAAGAATCTTTGTTGTTTGCTGCATGTTCTTCTCTTTATATTAATTCTAAGTTTTCAGTCCTACAGAGACACTGTAAACATTTCTTTAGGAACAAAAAAAAAAAAAAAAAGGAGGAAAGAAATATTTCAAAAATTTTCACTTTTTTGGTTTAGACAAGTTCTATAACCTGTATTTTATTTCTAACTTTTTTTTTTTTTATTTATTTATGATAGGAATGACAGCATAGCAAATATTCTCTCTGACATAAATAATGCTGGAATAAAATAAGACATTTGGAAATGAAAGTTATTTGATGTTTAGAATTTATGTTATAGAGAATTGGAAAGTTCTCATCGGGACTGATTGCTGAAGGTGATGTACAAACATAAGTACACAATTCTGGCCTGAAGAATCTAGGAGTATAAAGTACAGTGAATAACTTCATTCCTGGATAACAGGTATGAAGTAAAAATAGATATGTGCTTTCTGTGCTTTTTCTGGTCCTGACATGAAAAGAATTACTATGGCTTTCATAAGTCTGCACTATTACATCCTTAGCAATTTGAAATGGAAAAAAAACAACAGAAAAAAAAAGTAATCTAGAAGATGATATTACATTTTAGTGCCAGATTTACCCTCTCTACCAATAGGTATCTCCAAGTCCAAAGAAAATATTGGCAAAACAGGATTTTGATTTTATTGACTACTGTCACATTGGCAATACACAAGTCAGAAATTGCCTGAAACCTACCCAATAAAATCACAGAAATTCTTAGAAAATGTGTGAATTTAAGTTCCACCTTGTAGTACCAGTGTTTTGGCACAGTATTTTTGTTGGTAAAATATGAGGCACTTGCAGTGTGTTCATTTTTATGCAGAGTGATCCTATTTTTTGACATATACTGATAGTTTGAACTAATGTCTTGTGAAAGGGCATTTTTTTTATGAACTTGTTAAATGCACTTGTTACTTTGATATCAAGAGGTTACTCTGATATATAAGTGCTAAGCACCCAAGCCAGACATCAGGCAGGGTGAGTGTACCTGTGTGAATACTGAAATGTTTATGGTAAAGGGATCATGAAGGAATGTGCCATCAATTTATGTTGCCAGCTCACTGATAAACTATCTTTTTGCTTTTATTTTTATAAATTGAAGCTAGTTTTCATTAAATATCATGCTTCTGCTATCACATATTTTTCATAAATTTTAAAGGCACAGATTCAAATATTTTGCCACTTTTGCATTGTGTGCTATATTCAGCTTTGATGTATTTTTGAAATTGTTTGGCAAAATACTTAACATACAGTTGTTATGGACTGTTTTCCATTTACACAACCTACAGACTGCACAGAAGGGAACTTTCTGATATATAAGAAGCTATAGAGTTCTTTGCAGAATTCGGCTTCCCAGTGTAGCTTCTTCTATGTTATTGTTCAGATCCCACTGGATATTGTAGATGACAGTAACACCCAGGGGCACTTTTGTCTGTTACTCTTCTGTGACATGTTAGTACACCTGATTACATTAATTGTGAATTGCTCTGGTGACTGGACATCTGGGAGTGTCATCAAGAATTTTAGGTACTTGTTGGTAGAGTAAGAGAGTTTGATCATTACAAACATCTTTATTTTTACCTTTTCAATTAATGCCTAATTCCTCCTGCTTGCATTTTCTTGACTTCCTAATTACCTTTACTTTTGTTTCACCTATCAATGAGGGATTGAGCCATTACATTTACAGCAAAAAAGCACTCCAGATTAAAAAGGAGAGAAGAGAAAACGCAATTGGTATAAAAGTTGTATAAATGAAGTTTCTTATTATTTTTCTTTAAATAATGAATTATTCAGTATTTTGGTGTTAATAATTTAACAGAACCCAAAGTAAGATATCAGCAGGACATATGTGGGATGGGTGGTAGTTCAAGTTTGATCTAAAAGGCTTGCCTTTGTATTGAAGTTGGGTTGAAGCTTTGATCTATTTATAATGAGTATTCTAAGGGTTTACTAATTATTTTAAACCTGAAGAGAATCTCATAGTCCATTTTTCAGTTGGAAAGTAACCAAAAATAAACCTTGCTGGAAGGTAAAGTCATAAAGTTCAGGCGTGTTTTTTAAAGTTAAAGCACGACCGCCTACTGGCTATAATTTCTGATAAGTTTGGGGGAAAAATGTATTTTCTGTCTCCTTTTTTCATTCTGTAGCATAAGGAAATTTTCTAAAGTACTTCTAACTTCTGATTAGATATATGGCATCCTTTATATATTTCATCCATTTAAAAAGTTTGTAGCCATAAAGTTGAAATGCAGAAAAAAAATTTTTGTTTTGTTTTCTTTCAAATGATATTTAGACAAAATGTGTATCAGTTTCAGTTACATACCACATTTAATCTAGTAACAAACTAAATTAATTAACATACTTGTTTATGAGAAATTGCAGGATGGTAATCCATTTATCAAGGGAAACCATATAAAATGTTCATGACTACACAAATACAACTTTAAAAATAAATCTGAATTTATCACTGCTTAGAACATTGCTCATGATTTGAGAGGGTTTTTTTGGAAACCAGATTACTTGTGCCTGATCCATATTTAATTCCATCTTTAAAGGCAACATACTTCTTCCACTTTGTTACAGTTTATTTGTAGAATGATTTTGTCATTCCTCAGTAGACAAACTTTTCAGTTTTTCCATTTTTGTCAGAAAAAGTTTTTCAGATACACAGAACACAAATACAGTTTCCTAAGATGATCATTATGGAACAGCAGTGACAGTAATCAGGTGGACATAACAGACTCCTCCAGCTTTATGTCTACAAGCACTGCAGCGTGTAAGCCTCACAGCCATACCAGCTGGAAATTTTCATTGTATTTGAGGGTTCATGTAACTATTCCTCAAAGCACTAGTAACAAGGCTAGGGGACTGATATATGTTTGCATCACAGAAAGCAGAAATTCATATGAAACAGTTCTGTAGATTCTGGCTTTGAATCAGTCATTTTTAATTCTGGAATAGGTGGAAAGTATTTGTTTTATGCAGACATTACTTCAACTTACTTGATGGTGAGGATGAATACTTTCTCTCACAGAAAGCACATATTCATGTAACAAATACTGAAGCATTGTTCCCGAACATAAAATAGTGTGCTTCACTGTGGTATTAAGTGAGATATATTTTTTTTTTCTCCATTTGCTAGGAAATTCTCCAGTTTTCAAGGGGTGCTGACTATTTTAATGATTCTGTAATACACACAAAATACTTTCTTTTTTTCCCTTGAATCAGTGTTTGGGATTAAAAGTGAACCTCTTTTCATGGTTCAAATCATTTTCATTAGCAGAAAGGAAAAACAGGCCCAGTAAGCCTGGTACTGCAAAGAATTATTTAAAATAGTTCTGAGGAGCAATTTTTGCCTTTTCAATTATGCAAATGCTCATCAGGTTTTTGTCTTTGGTAATCTTTGGCTGATATTAAAAAATTGCAACAGACTTCTTGACCTGACACAAATATAATAGCTGTGAAGGATTTTTTTATACCTTTACCCTGGCACAAGGTTAAAGAAATGAAAGTACTGCATACCACAAATCAAGCTCATACTTATACCTGCATCTTATCCTTGTGATTAAATTTTTACAGAATGATAGAGTAATTCATATAAGAAGGAACCTTGGGAGTTTCTTGTCCAACCTCCTCCTGCTCAGAGCAATGTCGGCACTGAATTTAGACCTGGTTGCCTTAGGCTTTGTCCAGTCAGGTCTTAATTTGCACAGAGAAAGATTCCACGTCTCTGGGCAACCTGCTCCAATGCTGAATTATCCCAGGTGATTTTTTTTGCCATAATATCCAGTCAGAACCTTCCCCATTTCAGTTTATGAGCCTGTCTCTTGTTCTGTCACTGTGACCTCAGTAAAGGGCCTGGCTTCATCCTCCAGAGATTTCTTCCATGCTGGTAGTTTCTTTCCTCCTTGACCCTTGTGTCTCTGAGCACAAAGACCTTTTTCCTAAAGACAGAGAGGGAATGTTTCTATTGCCTGTCTTCACTTCCATGTCCTGTGTATGTCCTTTTTGTAATGGAGCTTAGTCATGAATTCCCTGTGAAACCAAGCATGGTGTATGTGCTTATTTTCCTGGGTTAGGGGAATGGAGTGTTCTGCTTGCAGAAGGCTGCCCTTAAAGGTCTGCCAGCTCTCTTGAGCTCCTTTCCAAGCTGCCTTGCACAGAATCTCACCACCCAAGAGAAATCCCTGCCTAAGCTCTAGTCTGTTCTCTGAAAGTCCAGGGTCTGTACTCAGCTTCTTTGTCCCCTCAGGATCTTGACTGAATATCACTAGTTTGTGGTTATTACAGAAAAGGCTGCCACTTGTGGGAGTGTCAGCTCTATGCAGCTGTGGGAGATTCAATATGTTAAGAGTCAAACATGTGTTACTGGTAAATGGTTAAGAGGCAAGTCGGCATTGGCCTGTCAGCCCTGCTCAGCTGTGGGAGATTCAATACTTAAGAGCCTAATTGACATCAGCTGGTCAGCTCAGCCAGAGAGCTCAGTTTGGGGAACTCGGTGAAGTTGGAGAGCTCTGCCTGGGAGAACTCTACTTGGTGAGCCAGCCGGGAGCTCTGTTTTATACTAGCTTGGAGAAGCATCAGCTCTGCTCTGCACAGGCCTGGAGAAGCAGCAAGGCTTGGAGGAGAAACAGGTTTGGAAGAGGGATAAAAGACTGTGAGGTGGTGTTAAGATGGAGAAACTGTTTGTGGGATAAGAGTGTTGATGATTGTCTAGCTGCTGATTTGATTATTATGAAGTAAGAGCTAAGGTAGTGAGAGCATAAGTATGTATCATTTTAATAATAAAGGATTTTCCTTCTGCACTTCAATGGAGAGTGTGTGCCTCAGGTGCTATAGCCACTGATTAGCACATACTGGTTTTGCTTTCTTTGTGATCAGCAGATCCAGTACTGTGTTTGATAATTCTGTACAATTGTTGTTTGGTTCTGTCAGCTTGGGAGCCAGAAGGATACTATTCTTAAATTATTTCCTTGAGAGCTAATCACAAAGCTTGATCATGTGTCCGGCTTTTCAAACAGCAACCTATATATCTGATGAACTAGTTGTAAGAAGATCACTTGTCCACACTGTAGAAACATCTGGAAACAGTCTTTCTGCAATGAATTAATTCTGCAATTTAATTGCCGTTACTGAAGTAGTTCATACAATGTTATATTTTAAGTATCAGAGTTGCCTTACTTCAGAGAAATACATTTTTTCAAAGAAAGAGTATAATACTAAAAATAAACATGCTGAAAATATTTTTAATAGGTGAATACCCATGTTTATCGTTATGTTTTTACCTACAACTAGACTTCTAGACTGGTATAACTTATCAAATAATATATGGGAATCTCTTAATTAACATACTTGTATAACTAGATATATTTTACCAAATTCAGTGCAGTGTAGCTATTTTCTGGTAAATAATTACCAAATGATCATTTAAGAATTTGTCACTGGGACATAGATGGAATGGATAATGAGACTGCTTGTTACAAATTCAAACAAATCTACATCTAAGTGGAAAGTACACACACACAAAAAATTAGAATTAGACCTAACCGATCACTTAATTAGCTGTACCTAGTAAAAAACTGATAATGAAAAAGATCTTTAACTGTTCCCGCACAGGATTTCACTTCCAAGTTGCTTTATTTTAAAGCCATGTAACATGTATACTGAGTCCAGGACTACAGTAAGTAGAGTTACTCATTGTCATCAAATTTAGCATTTGGGTGACAAAAGTTGTAATGCCATAATATTAGAGACAATTTATGCCTTTTATACAACAGAATTTTTGCTATACAAATATTTTGGACTGATACAAGATCAGAAATACTGTAACAGTGGATCTCCCACAATGTTAAAATTAACATTGACTCCCATGGAACTAGAGCAATGGAAGTCTTGTCCAAGTCAATAGAATGTCAATACAAATTAAGAAAAAAAGTACATGGCTGTATTGTTCTTTAATTATATCTCTATGACATTGGCTTTATTTGGATTATACTGAGGTAGGCTTTGGTTTGGTCTGTTTAAAACGTTTTTGTATAAAAAACAGGAAGAAGATTGGAAGAACGGTGGTCCTCTAATGGAAAAAAAATTACTTTCATTCAGTTTTTCCATCCTTTCTGGTTTTTTTTCTAAAGTCAGTGGAAGAGGAGATCTTTAATCCTCATAGAATCTTGTCTGAATGACATGCAACTGGAAACCATATATGATAAGCCACAGGGCTGAGTAGCCCTAGTTTATTATGTAAAAAGCATACTAATTTATTGTGATTAATTGTAGAACTTACTGATGAATCCAGACATTCTGAGGTATCTACTAGCTAAGTAATATACAATAAAACTGAGTTTTTTTCTTCTCTGCTACTTATTTTGCCAACACAGTTGACATGTAGAAAGGGACACATGGCTTATAGCTTGTACACATTTTCTTTGAGGTTGTGGTAGTTTCAGTCTAAACAACAACTAAATACATAGTATATAGAAGAGATCAGTAGCTAGGACATATGCAAAAGCTTCATTCAAAACACATCTAGCTGTTCTAAATGCTTTAATTTGATCTTTTAAGCCACATCTGTATCTGTTATCATATAGTGTTTTTCCACAGTAATACATGAAAAATATTTCAATGTTTATTATTTGTCTCAGTACAAGAACACAGTGATTCACATTTAAAAAAAAAAAATACATTTTTTTCACCATGGCTTACATATGTACTGGCAGTACAGAATACATTCAGACAGGTGTTTTTGTTGATGAACACAAGATTCCATGCTTTCATGTAGTGAGCATGGGAATATTCTCTGTTTTAAACTTTTACAAGTGGGAAATTCAGGAAGAACTGAGGTTTATTTCTCATTATTTACCATAAATAAAAATACTTATGTGTAACAACAACAAAAAAAAGAGGCTTACATACCAGCAAAGACTGAAAGTGTAAGCAATGTATACAAATAACTTTCAAAACCCAGGCTGCTTTCTCTCAGTATTTATCATGTTTAAGCTCCCTGAAGACTGCCATAATTAGTTTTCTCCCTTACAAGTAATTATGAGCACCTGTAATTTAAAAAAAAAAATTGTCTGAGGTATGATCCCTTGGGTATTCTTCTTTTAGAACCTTCCTCATTTGCTCTTAGAAGTTCTTTTCCACTAACTTTTACTCTTGGGATACTTTAAATGGAATGAAATGCTCCTCTTCAATTACTTTTAAAACCAGATGAAACCTGAAACAACATTGACAATGTTTTTCCTCCCCATGATCACCTTGGAGTGAATGTCATATGTTCAGGATAGCTGATCACTACCTGATGAGACAGGGAGATAAGCGAGGTCTATATAGGGGATAGTCAGACTAAGAGAAGCCTTGACAGGGTTTCATGTGGTGTTCATTTAAGTCCTTTGAAAATATCATAGCAGATGGCAAGAATGTCTGGGTCCGGGTTGGTATTAATTGCTTTAATGTAGTTCAATCCACATTGTCCGTGTATTTTAAAATAATTATAATGTAATGAGAAATGTTGCAAGATGGCTGCACAGAAACTGCGTTGTTGTGGACCCTTGGATCAGACCCTTGTGATACAGGATATCTAACTGAGCTCTTGATGTCCTACTATGGGAACACGATGGTGGTTCCTTTCAAAACTGTCCTGGGGGCAGCTCTTGGCTGTTCAGTGACAGGGATATGGATTTTACAAGTAGCTGGATCTTGAGGAAGATTTTTGTTAAGGGATGGTAAGTCAACACTTCATATTTTCTCAGTTTTCTGTTCCACCCTTTCTCAAAATAGACTGTGTATCACTCTTTGGGAATTATGCAATACCACAAATCAGAAGATACCTTAGACACAGAAAACCCTGGCGTTATGTTCCTCTGTTTCCTTCTACTTGAATGTGTAGCAGGTCAAACTCTACAGAAATAAATCTTCCATACCTGAATGCTGGCACTAGCTTTAAGCTGAAAGATTTCCTCGGAAAGAATTATTTAATATTAATTTTGCTTAATGTGAGAAACAGACAGGATAAGCCATGAAGTCCACAAAGAATTGCCCATTAATTTGACAAACCTAAACCACTATCTGAGAAAATAATTTGATTCAGTTTTTATTCTAACACTGTATTGATCTTCGAATGATCTTAGCATTCATTTCAGTACAGTAGACCAATGATTAAATTTTGTGTGTTTTCTTTTATATAAGATAGTTTGCAATTTCTCTGTGCACTGAATCACCAATACAATCTGATAGAATGACTTATTCATATAACCAAATTCTTGGTGATGGATAAAAATCTCTGAAACTGATTTGGTTTAAAAAGCACTTTGGTTTAAAGGTGGTCAGATATAGTACATACCCCTAAATTCACATGAGGGTTAGTAAGTGTCCTCAGAGGATAGACATGTGTAGCCTTAAGACTTTAAACCTGTGGGTAACATATAAGCACAGGACCTATAAAGACTTCCCAGGCTCTGGACAAAATGTCCATCATGGGAATTTTCTCAGTTTGTGTATTCTCTTTTCACAGAAAAATGCTAATTGCTCAAGCTGAAAGTAGACACATGCTGGCCCAGTCTTCAGTCAGGCTGACTGGGAAACCAGGAGTCAACAGCTCCTCTTGTGCAGCTGAGAAAAACACCTCACTGGCTTTCATTTCCATCCCTCCTTTAATCACTGTTAAAGACAATGGAGACATTATATTCTTGGAGGGCAAACACATCCGCTGTTTTTAAGCTATAGCAGTTTCAGAATTTTTCTGCCTTCTATAACACATTAATACCAAACTAAGAAAAGTTTAATTAATAACAAAGTAAGATGTACAGTATGCTTCAGAATGCCCTTCCTCTATCCTATCATGCAAATATTTTACAAGCACAGGAATGGTATAAAGCTATTTATATCAGCCCTATGCTTGGCTTAGAAATTACCTATAGAAAAGGGTCTTTTCAAGGAGCAGTGCCCATTCCCTTTAAGGCCCCTTAATGTTTTCAGGGAATCAGCTCCACCTGGTTACATTTGACCTTGTTAAAAAGACTGCATTCAAACAAAGGGGAACTGATCTCAGTTTCTCAACAGGAACAAAAATGAAAGCAATCACTGGCTTTTCAAAACTTGCAATGGTCTTGGCTGGATATGCTCACCTTGTAATTGTATTTTCCCAAGAGCCTTTCTCCCAAAGAAGAGGTTGGGATGCTATTGTAATGTCAAATCTGACTCACTGTTACAGTTGCTATTAAAAGTTAGCAGATGTAGTTAGGGGAGAATTTTGAAGCTGCAGTGTTGTATTGTCAGTTGTAACAGCTTTTAATTATCTTATATTTTTCTTTAAAGTGATCAGCTTTGCCGAAGTTGAATGTGCTTTTATCATTTTTACTCTGGAAATGAGCTGACACGTTTAATATAATTTAGATAGAAATACTGTTACTGCAGAAAACAATTGGAATCTGTGAACTTTTTAAAGGATTTTGAACACAGGAGACAGCCGTAGTGCTTAGA
The DNA here is from genome assembly GCF_031877795.1 of Strix aluco. Lineage (NCBI taxonomy): Eukaryota > Metazoa > Chordata > Aves > Strigiformes > Strigidae > Strix > Strix aluco. Next base: position 24,187,850 of record NC_133940.1, on the reverse strand, counting down.
GGGATTTTGTCATCATCCAATTAAAATAGTCCTCCATTTTCTCTAATACCATTCTATCTGGTCTTAAAATGCGTAAGACTAATTACATTAGCCCACAGAGGCTTGCTTGGCTAATACTATTGGCCATTTCCTCAAATAGAAGAATTATAAATGATTAACCACTTTGCAAATAATACCAGTGTTTCTACCGCAGGACTAGATTTGATACACAGATATGCTGTCATTTTTACACTCCGCTTGCAGCATTGCATGGTGCTCGAGCTTAGAATAGATGCCAGTGTTGAAATTGCCACAGCCAATTCCATTGTCCCTCCAGCCTACTTTAGTCCATCAGGAAACCAAAACCTTTTGTTGCTACTTCTAATCTGGTTTTATGCTGAGGATAGAAAGAATAAAGACAGAGCCTTATAGATTAGCCTTATAACAGGACAAGGCTTGCTATGCATGACTTCACTCCCTTGAAGTCCCTTCACTCGTATCAAGAAAAAAAGTTTTCCAGGGAAGAACTCTTGAGGACCTGAACGAATGCAGCTGGTGTAGGATCTACTTGGGAAGAAGAGCCTGGCTTAGCAGACTATCCTGTGGCATGCAGCACCCTAGAAGGCAAGATACAGCTAAAGAAATAATGTACAGTATTGTCATTTTTGGCAGGCAGCATCCTTGTCAATATGCATGAGCACTCAGATGAATGAGAGAACCTGTCACCCAAGGGATGTTACACATTGATGACAACAACCAGTCACAGGTCCTCTACTCTAACATGTAGTTAGATTAAGTTCTTTTACAGTTGTCACTCTGAAAGAAGGAGAACTGCTAGGCAGCAAAGGACAACCAGCATTGGTAGTGAAGCCATTCTTGCAGCCACTATTGATGTTTTCACTTTTTGGATCCTGCTTCATAACTGCTTCCTCAATACTGGAAAAGCTTCAGGAGGCCCAGCAAACCTGAAAATTAATCCTTATTATGATACTGTCCACTGTATCCCCATTACAAAACCAATTTAGCCCAGGATTCTTAGTTCTGGGAATACTATCTCACCCCAGCATGTTGGCATTAGATGGTACTGTTTTCATCTATTATATATTGTAACATTCATATCCCACTAAAAATGCATCATGGCAGAGATTCATGGTCATGTCATGATCTGGTTCATGTACTCTCTTTTTAATTATCCCAGACATTACTGGCTCAATCATACAGTCCCCTGATTCTTTGGGGCAGGGGCTAAATAATGGTTCAGTTGGAGTTTTTTTTGCTGGTATTAGTGTTTGAGTAGGGATGATGCCTTTCAAATCACAAAAGCAGAAGTAATCAGTCAAGCCGGTATGGAAGGGCATCCTTTATTCTTCTAATACATGACTAGTATATGTCAAGAGATGGATAATAAGACTATAATGTTCCAGAAAGGATAATCCCTTCTTCCGGTGAAACTCCAAAAAGCTCACAAAATTTTATTGATGTGAATCTAAATTTTAGATTTGAAATCATGCAAATGGGAGCTTTCATTTCCCACAGAAGGAAAGATTCTTTTCTTTCAAACACATTCAGAATTTACTTCCTGTTCTAGACAGATCTATCACCTTGAAGGATATTTTTTTTTTTTGGTAAATATAAATGTCCATCAAAGTAAATCTCATCAATAGTAAATGCAGTGCAATCTAAATGGTGTTGGATAATATTGGACAGTCATATGGTCACAGTCACCTACAGAATGTTTGGTATCTTGGGGAAAGAACATATCTAACTATTCCCTTTGTAAGTAGTGGGCATGTTCTCTTAAATTTTGTTTTAATTTTCAAAATTTTATTTCACTGATTTTGCTTTTTATTCTTTTCCATATAAACAGTGTATATATATACACATAAGTTCTAAATAAGTTTATAAATTGAACCAAAAGATTGAGGGTATTATGCTTCCAGAGTAAATAGTTTTTTTAAAAAAATATTTGGACTTTGAGAACTGGATGACATATCCAGCACTGGATATACGTTTCCCAGAGCTGTGGGAACATAGGTTCCACTGAAATTCGGGAGGACTAAAGCATTGGTTCTGACTAAACCATTTGTGATCTGACTTACTTTCATGGAGACATGTCAAATTAGGATATTTGAAATTAGCACGTAGAATCTGATTCAGAATATATTTTCAGTATCTTTTTATAGCTTTGAGCATAGCCTTTCCACAGGCTTAAAATCTCACTATTCCAAGGAAAGCACTAAGGGTAATTTAAAATTGAATAAAGAAAGAAATCATCTTTTTCACTTTGAGGGACTATTGGCTGATTCTTGAGACTATTGAATTTTCATAGCAGTATACAGGAAAGCAGTGTATCACCAAGATGAAACAGAAAGCTTAACAGGCACTGTATCTCTTGGTCTTTATGGAAACTTTGCCAACGATCTTAGAAGAATCTGAATTGGGCTCTAAAATACTGACACAAATGAAGGTAGGAGGCAGTACAATGGTTCTGCCAGGTGTGTCAGTCACACTATTAGAATACTATATTGTTTTTCATTTTATTAGATTAAATTAGAAATTATATGTGTCCAAGAACAATGGGAAATCTTACTTGTAGAAGAATACTGGCAACAGACTGATATAACTGAAATCTTACAAGTAGCTTGTTTACTTACAAAATTAGCTTTTAAAGAAAAGAATTTTATCTTTCTTAACAGGGAAAAGGTGCGTATCTATTCCATATTTAAAATTTGTACAGGAAACTGTCATAATCCTACTCTAGGGTGGGGGGAAAACTTAATTATCTATTATTTTTGCAGAGGTGGAACGTGACAACGTGATTTTGTTATCCAGGCGACTAAGTGTACCGTTACTTCTTGCAGAACACTTAAGGTCATTATAGAGTACTTGTTATTGTTAGGCACTAGGTGGCCTGCTTGCTAAAACATAGTAATAAAGACTTACACAAAGACAATTTGCAAAAGCACTCAGTGAAAAATGAGTAAATAAAAATGCATCTTTAATTTCTAATAGAGGATGATGCATTTAAACTATGTGATGCGAAGTAACGTATGCATGGAAATGTGCAGATAGTACAACCTACCCAAAACCAAATTAGCACACAATTATTTTGTTCTTGTCTTGCAGACAAGTTCCCTTTTGTATATTTGCTTAAGGAAGACCAGTAACTCATTCATACTTCTGGTGAAAACATTCTTCTCTTACCCAGCAATGTCTTAACAGTGCTGGTATCAAAAGTGATCTAGCTGTATGTGCATGTTTTTTTCTTCCCACTATCATAAAAGATCAAAGTTTCCCACCAAAAGACAAGATACTAACCTGTATGTTCTCTAAAGCGTAAGCTCTTAGTTCTCTTGAGGGACATTAAAAACTGGCAAGTACAATGTAGTGGTAGCATTTGTTTTAGAAACCTAATGGGTTATTGTACTGTATTGTATTATTCTCAGAAACATGAAAAGGGTCAGTATTATTTATTGTTTTGAAGAAGCAAATTTAACAGCTCATGTTTTAGGAGTTAGTTGTACACATACACTCAATCTGATCTCAGATAGTGATCTATAGAAAACAATAATTAAGTATAGTAAGCAAAGCAACACCTTGCCATTTTTTTTCTGTTTAGTTTTTAGTAACTGAAGGCTAGATGTGACCTGTGGCCTTTGAGTATTGCAACCTGAGTTCTGTACTAGAACAAACCATAATAAACTACATTTTTCAGCAATTTTAATGTTTACATTTGTTGGTCTGTGACTCTTGTTAGTGTCAGTAGGAGATATGTGGTGACTTGAGGTGGTGTTCAGTTTGAGCTTTTGGACATTGATTTAAAAAAAAGTATCAATGTTATTTATTTAAAATGTAATGAAATAATAATTTCAATAACAAGCTTTCATTAAAAATAGTTTTACTGTTCAATTGAATGGCTAAATAATTAACCACAGATTTATTTCAATATGATTATTCACCTTCTAAATTTCAGGTCAAATGCAAGACTAATGAGATGGCTGAAATTCTAATGATTATTTTACCTATCATTGATAGAATTCTAAAATATTAGCAGTCAAGGAGAGTGCAAAGTTTTTACTGTTCTGCAGAGACCATGTGAGAAGTATGTATCTGAACCAAGGAATGGAACATAATCTGCATTCCAGGCAACACTATTTTGGTCATCAGCTTGGAAATTAATCTTGCAGATATTTTTCAACTGAATTCCCCTAATGTCTCTGTTATAAAACAAACAAATGAACAAACAACAGAAAGCCCCATTGCACTGATTTCTAATTGTATAAGAAAGAGCATTGTGTGGCTAGTGTAATTACTTGTTTCATTTTCTCCTGAAATCACATGAATGATTTCACAATGGATTCAGATGACTGATCATATTTTTCTAGGACAGAGAAGATATTTCAACCTGATATCTGTGTGCTTTAATCTGAGTAAAAGTAGAACACACCAGGAAATATATGGCAGAATATAGCGCATTCCATGAAAAGGTCTAATTATTTATTTTTTTCCTACAAGAAAACATTGCATCCCAATAGAAGAGGAACTATAAGAACTTGTATTTTTGTGATTTGCTCAAAAAGTGTATGCCCCTATATTCCAGCCAAGTCCAAGCATGAATCTCTTGAATTGATTTTAAAGAGATCAGACTTGGCAGTATCCCTCAGGTTACGGAGAACGATTCTCCATTTAAAACAATGTAGCATCCATCCACACTGTGCACTGAGGAATAATACACTTCCTCAAACTCTGTCAAAAAAAGAAAAAAATCAGTGATATGTGGTGCACAATAAAAAAAAAAAAATCCCATCACTAATGCTGGTAGCAGCGGTAGTGAATGAACTGCTGATGATATACACAGTTCTGACAGAGAAACATCACTGTGAGACGTCAGACTGCATCTAGGAGTTCAGCTCTGGATATCAGAAAATAGATGTAATGTACTGCGTCACATAAAATGTAGTGGAATTTTATTAGGCAACAGACGTGCAAACTTAAGACACCATATCACACTCTTTTTATATACTGGCATGTTTGAAAAAATCCAAAATATCTCATAAAAATTTACAGTATACATGGGACTAACATTATTAAGTTTCAGGGAAGTGTTCCAGCAATCCTTCCGATATTTTGTTCCTAATGTTTATGTTGCAATAGAAATTGCGGCTACTTTTCAATAGCACAATACTTTACTGCTTCCGGTTCCAGTAACAGAATAGAACACTTTCTTTAGGAAATGGGCTCTAATGCACTTAATACATATCACATATAACACAACACTGGAATTCTAATAGATTTTAGTAACAAACCACCAGATTTTCATTACTAAATACTGAGGATTTGAGTTTTGTAAGTTCTGAGCATCTGTTTTACTGGAAATCATTAGGAGTTCTGACTGACAGTTATGCTGTCAGAGGTTAAAGATTTGAAATGTTATTATTTTCTCAATTTAATCACAAATCAATATTTCTACTTCTTATACCAGTAATTGATGGAGCCATTAATCTTATCACTGTTGTTCTTTCATCTTGTGAAGCAACATGTAATTATGTCCTTGTGTCACTCGCGTTCATCTTGCTTAAGTCATTCAAAACAACTTCTACATATCAAGAAAAACATCCATTGTCTTGGTAGGTCTTAGATGTGGAGGTCTAATTAGCTGATGTAAAGGAACAGTGTATCTGATTGTGTTTTCATGACATTTCTATTACAACCTTAATACAAATGTCTAATTTCCAGAAATAACCAAAAAGCCTTTGGTCATTTCCAGTTGACTGAATCAGGCAAAGTCACCAAAATGTGAAGCATGACAAAACTTTCAAATGATACAGTATTTAATACAATGCCACGTTATTCAAAAATTCTCTGTGTTGTGATTACTTCACTTAATAGGCTGGTATGTCTTTTATGGTATTTGTTGTGCTCTTTTCTGTCTTGCTTACATTTAAATAATAAGCTGTTATCAAGTGGAGAAGTCACTCCATTTATATGTAAAATTAGGTTTTTTGCTGGGTTTGTGGAATAGGTACATGACTTTTATACAGAACAGAGAAGGAAGAATATGCATATATTTGAAACTTTAATCATTGTTCATATTACTCATTTAAGATTTTTCCTCATTTAATTCCTACCTTCAGGAACTAATATTCTGTTTTCTTCAAAAATGTTTTGTGCAGTGTACCAGTAATGATAAAACACATCACGGGCCCATGATGTTGTGTGAGAAAATGTGCTTCAATATGATTTTAGAAAGTTTTTTCACGAACATCAATGACCTATAGGACTCTGATATACAGATATACATTGTTCTCATTATCAACGTAGTTATGACTTCCCCTTCCCTCCATTAAAAACCTTTTGAAGCTGTTGTACTATGTCAGAAGGAGGAGAATGGATGGGAGATAATATCCCAAACTTTTCTGTTCTACATTACAAGTCTGAGTCTATTCCACATTATTTGTGTCTGGACATCACTGACAGTAGGCTCGGCACACCGAGTCAATGGACATGCAGATTTCTAGCTAGAAATATTTTGTCCACATCACAAAAATCCTTTTGTTTTATCCTAATTGTTGACAGGTTTCAGTGAGGAGGCAGTGAAGAAATGCAAACAGCTTTTTCCATTATTTGAGTACAGTCTATGCAGGAGCTCTACTGTCTTTAGAAAGTTCATGGATCTAGGCAAAACTTCAAAAATCAAGTTTTCTAAGATTCTGTTAAGCATCAGCTTTACTATGGCAGGCTTCAGTCGAAAGCATAGCTTGTTTTGATCTGGCCTGGCATTTGTAATAAAATCTAAAATTAAGTATTCAGTGCTGACATGTAACAGTCTATGCAAATATTTAATAAAATTCTGTTGTTGAGATATGTAGACTCTCTCACTTTATGCTTAAGGCGTTTGATTTTCAGAGCTAGTTGCGGCAAATTTTTTAAACCCTACAGGAGACACCACTGATTTTGGTGGGCTTTGAATCAATTTAATAGAAAATTGTTGACCAGATCCTTATTAAACCATATTTACTCTACAGGTAAAACAAAATTTGAAGTACAGAATCAGGCCCTGCACATCAAGCGGCTGTAACACATTTTAAAGTATCCTTATAATTCTGTTTCGTCCAATTCTGTGACTCTTTATACTGAGTATTTTCTGTACAAGTAGTCCAACTGACTTTTGGTAGCTGCTTCCTCCCAAGTCTTAACAGCTATGCTCCATCATTTCCACAGGATAATTTAGTTTTCAATCCCCTTTCCAGAATCACTTTAGTGTAGTGCTCCTGGCACAGAATTTCAGTGCTTTGAGAAGCAATCCATGTTTGCAATCTCTACAGCAGTTTGGGGATCTGTCAGGGTGGGAGGTGCTATGCACTAGAAAGTATTTTACCAGAACAGTTAGATGATTCCAGTGTTGTTTTGTTCTGGGTTTTTTTAAATAACAGAGGAAAATACTTTACATTTTTGTTTATATAAACTATACAATTAAATAAGTATTTTTCTTATATATCAGTAAGGCATACTTTTGACTAGTAAGAGAAATTTCTTAAAAATTTACATGATTTCACCCTTCAAAAGTTGGTATATTTTTAACAGTCATGCATATGCTAATATTGAGTTACTAAAAGTTCAGTCCTACTCCATTAATATATAAAGGATTAAGTTAAATTTATTTAGCATTTCATGAATAATTTTCTGTGCATCTTTTGTTCAAAAGTTACATCAAATTATCTGAAAAGATTTTGCAGAAAGCACACTATAATATAATTATTATTGTTATTACTATCTTTAACTACTTGGACTATATCAACATATTGAAGCAAAGGTCATTTCAAGCTAAAAATGTAGTAAGAAGAGAATTCCTCCTTAGAAGGGTTGGGAGAAGAAACAGTTGTGTCACAAGGAACTAATCAAATGATATTACTGAATTTGATTGAATTTTAAATATATATTTACTTCATCAATATTATATTATCATAAGAGATAAATTAATGCCCTTAATAATGTAAGATATGAATTAGTAAGGCTTGATCTTAATCCTTTTAACTATAACCAGCTGGGATTAAACTCGGATGCTTTAGGTCTCCCACTTAATACATCACAAGAAATCTTTTATCAAACTGCTTTTCATTTTCTTTTATATACGTTTATTTCCCGTAGTTAGGAGAGGAAAAAGGGCGGTTCACTTCTTTCTCAGTGAAAATTTTTCTAAAGCCACACTACGCTGCAGCAGGTATTGCTAACACCTTTTATGTATACAGCACCTTTCACTTTGAGTGATTGCCAAAGCACTTTATAGATTCTTAAATACAGGGTTTTTTTTTTTCCTCATACCACTGAAAGTCTGTACCAACAGTGCTGCACTGAAGCGGCTTTAGGAAAGGGATAACCTCTCCACCTGAACCTACAGAACACTGGCATTTATGTAGGCCAGACTGTAGTAACTCAGGCCAGAATTTACAGACAATTTGTAAGTGCTTAGTCATTTAAAGTTTATAAAAAAAATTACAGTCTTTCTTTGCCTCACTTTTCTTCATCTGCGTATCTAATGCAAAAGACAATACACCTTTGCCACAATTTCTAACGAATAGTTTCCGATTTACATTTATTTATGTTTGTTAGGCAATGCTACTTGATGGGTACCTTGTCAGATGGCTCTTTCACCAGATGCTGGGGAAACACTCGGAGCAAGATGGCGGCGAGAAGCCGGCTAAGGCGGGAAAGTGCCTGAGGCGGGAAGTGCCTGCTGAGGGGAAGCTGCCAGCCCCGCCCACCCTGGGAAGCTTCCAGAAGGAGCCAGGGGTGGGGTAGGGGGTGTAGGGTCAGGGTGTGCCGCCACCATTACGGTGCTGCCCTCGGTGTGCCTGGCTCAGTGGCGCTAAGAATGCGTGAGAATAGAGCTAGTAAACTGTGTTATTTCCCCAGTCTTCCTGCAATTTCTGCCACAAGACCTTCCAAAGCTAAAGATGGCAGCTTCATCTTTGTGTCCAGGTAAGGAAAAAGAAAGGGTTTTCCCAGAGACTGCCTGAGGGTCTCTGGAGAGAGTGGTAAACCCCCAGGCTAGCTGGGGTCAGGGCAAGCCGGACTGGGAGGAACTGGCCTGCCAGGACAGCGATGGAGAGACATTTACTTATAATCTTATTTTGTCTTAATTTTTTTTTTTCTTTCCATAAAAGGATTGTGGTTTTGGTTTATATTCTAAGATAACTTATCTTCAGGTGGTTTTCTTCTGCCCTTGGAAAACCCTTGCTCTCAAATCATGTTCTCTAGGAGAGTCTTATATTACATACTGCAATGTTTTATTCATATAGTGTATTTAGATAGGGTCAGTTAGCTAAAAAATGTGTTGATTACTTCTCTGCTATTTGGATCCATACATAAATAATGAGAAAATTCCTTCCAACGTGTGCAATTAGTTCTCATCTTCACAGTACTCTTAGAGATTCCAGAGCCGAGATGTATTCTTATGTATTGTAGCCATATGTTACATGTGACAACTCTGGACAGACGTGGTCATTAGGTTGTTAATTGGTGAGATGTATGCTAAGGTATAGAAAACCTCTTTTATGATGTATTTTATATTTTAAACTCTTAACCAGTGCCTTCTAGTTTGAATCTCATTTACATTTAAGCCATCTTTGAGAACAAAAAATCCCATACGAAAATGAGTAGGTATGCTGCCACTGGATGAAAAACATACTGGTTCTTATCTAAAGACTTCAATGGGGACTCTGCTACTGTTAAAATTTTCTTTTTTTGGTACTGTATAAACTTTTGCTTGAAGAAAATGGATTGAATAGGTAACATTCTGCTTCTGTGACATTTCTGCAAGGATGGATGTAAAATTGCCTGAACTATTTTCTTCCCATTTTACCGAGGAAGAAGAAAATAAGTTATTTGATGCTTAGTTATTAGTTACAATAATAAGTAATTAAATACATTAGTTAAAGACTGCATAAGTGTATGAATTTTGTATGTTTTAACACAAGCCTTACAGCATCAGGAATGGAACACTGTCCATATCCAGACAGTCTGGAAATAAACAAATACTAAAATATGTTTTATACATGCTTTGTTGCTATAATCTACTAGTCCTGTTTTACATAGGCACACTGATAATTTGCAGAGCAGGAATTATGGTGAAAGTTCAACTACTATTTTCTTTTCAGACTTGGAGTACTGTAAGAACTTGTTACAAAAATCTGTGAGAGTAATTTCACAGGACACTCGGCCTTCTCTGGGTATATTATGCTGAGGCAGAGAGATGGAAATATGAAAGTTTAAGCAACTGAAAAAAAATGTATAGGACAAGTAAGGTTCCAGTATGATTTAAAATCTAAAATATGAATCCTGATATCCAGGAGAACTTTTTTTCTCCCCATCAGGAATTTGATGCAACAGTTGCAAAATTCCAGGTATCCAGGGTTTAGTAAGAATTACAGAATATAAATAGAATTTTTTTTTTTAGCTCAAAACTTTTTTAAAAGAAAAAGTGGCAATATATATAGTTTCTGTTCGTTCTTTTTCTCTATGTTTTGGGAACAGTGTTCTCACAAATGGAACTTTTGGTTAAATGAGAAGTGTAAGTGTAGTTACATCATCTGTCATTTGAACTGAAGGGTGGGATGGAAAAAGGAAGCTCATTTCTGCTACTCTGCAATGTTTTGTGTATTACTGGACTCTAGGCAGAATTGTATTTAGTATAAGTAAGTAATAAACAATACAGCTTTCAGCTGTGAGCAATATTTTTATACTTATTCAGAAGTACTTGAATTGTTTAGTAGACACTATGAAATGTATTTTTCTACTATTCAATAATGAAAGTTATTAACTGGCAGTGAGGCAGTAAAGCAAAATGCATTATGTATGAAACAGGTGATCTTGACGTTTGCCATTTCAAAGGATTTGACACAAGTGACTAAAATCAGATTTACTTCCATTTTTAAATAAATAAAAGTGTGCTTTAAGTTGAAATACATCCAATGATCACATATGTGGTTTCACATAATTTCTTATTGTGATACTGCGTTCTCTTGACAGTGGTTCATGGATGGCTTTTCTTTTGTTTGCTTTAGCAGAGAATTAATTTTAAGATTTGAGGCATGAACAGGTTTTCAAGGACCAAAACTAGAGCAATTTTCACTTGATTTGTAAAATGTATTCATGTATGCAAACACACAAATAAAACACTAAGAAAATATTATGAATCGTACCATTAAGAACTTGAGTTTTTGTGGTGTTTTTGAAAGCCGGTCATTGAATTAGAGTGAATATATATTTGAATTTGTAGAGTGATGTTGTGCTATTGGAGTAGTAATATTTATAGAGGGTTTGTGTGTTGCCTTTGTTGTTTTGTTTGTTTGTTTGTTTTTCTATTTGTTCAGATATCCCAGTGTTTCTTTCTAAGAAAATGGAAATAGCCATGCTTGTCAGGGAGTTCTTCACTTTTTTCCCAAGATTTCTGTTTTCAGCCTTTAGCTCTCTATGCAGCTCTGGTGTATAACTGTCTCACTGCTAATAGGACTGTCTATTTCCTAGTGTTACTGGTATATAAATAAATCTGATACTGCATATTCTCAGTTTTCTGAAATAAGTTACAGGATATTTTTAAAATATTTGCAGAGCGGTTGCTAGATAGATTTTCCCAGACTTGGATTGTGCTTACCATTTTAGTGAAAAAGAGAGTTCAGCTTTACAGGGATTCATTTGAAACAATTAAAAGAAATTACTCTTTATGCCATATATCAATGAGTTTGAGTTCAATTTGTCCATTCAGCATGCTAACTGCCTGTTGTGTATTTATAGTTCTGTTCACTGTTTCCAGCATCTTGATTCAAGTTTTAGTGAGCACTCTTCCTATTAGTTGCAGATTAATATCAGGAATATAGAATTCTGTTTCAGTAAGAATTTATCAAATTGCTTGTTTTTAATGCCTTGGCTGCTTCTTCATGTGGCTGCAAGAATCTGCCTTTTGGTCATTAACTTTTTATTTCTTCCAGTGAAGAGTATTTCTTACTCCCCTGTGATGGAAAAGTAAAAAAAACCAAAAAATAACCAAAACTAAAAATACTCTATTTCTGAAGCAGTGAAGACTGTGAATCAGGAGAACATGCAACTGTAAGCAAGTTGTGGCTCACCCTTAATTCTTTTGTTGACTAAAATAGATGTGGGGTGATGTTTTCTCCTGATGATAAGAATTTCCAGTTTCATTTTGTTCATAACTGGAAAAAAAATCAAATTAAAGAAACCTCATTGAAGTCAGTGCCATCACGCTAATAAAAAATAGATCAAAGACAAATCACTCCCTTAGTGGATTTAGAATAAAATCATATGAGGGAATGAATTTGAAAGCCTTGATAATATAACAAATTGTCTGTTTCTCTTTGAGGTAGGTCTTTTTCTTTGAATACGATCATGAAATATACTATTCAGCGAGTGGATCCTGTGGATAGGTATCGATGGCTGCAAAATAACTTATGTTTGAAACATTTTAGAGTGTGAAAATGAGTTCAGGTTGGTTGTTATCATTTGTGCCTGGCCTTAAAAAAATGAGGGGGATTCCTGTCAGGCAACAGCTTTGTAGTATTTCTTATTGTCATCAAAAATGGTAAGAAATAATAGTAAAGTATCTACCTTTTTAAAGAAGTTAACCACCATCAAGACCAGCCAGTTCCTTAAATGAAATGTGGTATGTGTGGTGACAAAGGATAGACATTGCTGTGTTCAGCTGTTAGTGACTTACAGCAAAAAAAAGCCCAACAATCAAAACACCAAACACTAAAAATCTGCAGCAGTAGAAAAGATCCCACCTAACAATCCAGCAGTTGAGCTCTACAGGATGAAGTTGAAATCTGTACCAACATGATTCAGAAATTCAAAACCTCTGGCATATAGCATAGACCTGCTTAATTAGCAATGGACACTTTAGAGTGAGCCTTTGTGAACTGTAGTATTTGCAAATATCTTATTCTTCAGTTAAATAACAGCATAATAACGCTATTGACTGACAAATAGAGCCCGTGTCATGGGGATCTTCTGCTCTGAGAAGCACTGTTTTAACACAGGGGTTTAAATACTGTTTAAGGAGTCCACAGTGGATGAGCAGCAAAAGAAAGAATATTATATTGAAAAAGTGTCCATGTAATTAAAATAGGTTCAGGAATATGAAGATAAGAATGGGAGTAATATTTTTTAGGCTTTCTTTTCTATTATGATTTCAATATTTGGATATTGATGTCATTTTGGACTTTAATGTAATATTCCTAAATTTTTGAAATAGTCTATGATAGTTTTTTCTTAAAACTTGATCTAGCAGTTAGAGAATATTACCACAGCTTATTTATTCCTACTCGAAGTGAAATCTGAACCCAGATACCAAGAAATAATGTTGCTTTTTCATTTGAAGTGGCCACTTGAACTCTTAACTGCATTTACTACTTTTCTTTGATCCTCTTAAGTAAGAAATACTAATTGAGTACTGTAATAAGCTACAGTAATTCTGACTCGGGTGGGACCCGATAGAGTCTTGTCTATAAAGAACAGATTTAGGTTCCACCTTCACATTGTACTCCATTAGGTAGTTAAAGTTTTTATATTCTGTCTACTTCTCAAGGTATGATTTGACAGGTGCTAAATGAAGATAATGAGCAATGATAATATTTAAATTATGCCATTAATATTTAGTGTATTGGAAAAAAAAGGCAGGTATATTTAAGTGCATAGATACTCAGATGAAAGCGAGCATATCTAAAATTGTGGGTTTTTTTTTTCCCTCCTACCCTCCATCCTGTCCATCTGGGCCATTTGCCTTACTAGTTACAGAAGTCAGCAGTACAGATATCAATGCATTCTTTTGAAAGCTGGGAAAATGGCTTGGCAAGCTTAATGTTACCTTCTGTTAAACAATTTAATTTGTTCCTAATTTTTTTTTTTTTTACCGCCTTAAAAGTGTTAGTGAGTGCTGGAGCTTTTCAAAGGTCCTTTAGAGTTGGACTACTCTCTTTAGCCTTCTGTACTTTTTCCCCCTTCTATACTCCAGTCATGAAGAAAGCCTGTTTCTACACACTGTACTCTGACTGCCTTTCTGTCCTGTTCTTTTCTTTTTTCCTTTTTGTGTTTTTATCTTGTCTGTCTTTCTTAGTTCATCTCTGACTTTTTCCGCCATCTGTTACCATTCACATGCTCTCTTTGGGTAATTTCTCTTAATGTCCTGTTCTGTCTGACTGCCATTTCCATTTGTAGTTTCTTTAGCCTTTCCTTTCCCATTTGGATTTGTATTTATATTGTTTTCCCGTTTTGTGGTATTTATATTTATGATATGTAGACAAATACGGGACATGTGAAATAGTGTATGTCATTAGAAATACTCTGATTTCGTAAATGTCTTTCAGGATGATGCTTCATTGCTAGGAAGTACCTCGTGCTCTTTTTCTTTGCATTGCTGTTGCCATAGTATTCCTATCAGTGCTATGGCACAAATGACAGGCAACATACAGCTATGGCTATATAAATAGGTTGCTTTAAGAACAACACTTTCCCCATGGCATAAGATGCTCCACTGTATATTTAAGCAGAAAGCTTGAGTCATGTTGGGTTTTTTTCTTGTTAAACATACATCTACAGCTCTAGAGCAGTTTATAAAGGTTCAAAAGTGTTCCTAGAATTGTTTAGAAAGATAGGTAAAGACCATTTAAAAATAATGTATTCATGAATTCAAGAATTGTAAGTAATTTTTAGTTGTTTTTTCTACTTTGAGACTAAACAGTTTTCTGTTAAAACTCATAACACTACCTATTCTGTCTATACTTTTTAGCAGGTCAGGAAAATCTGCAGCAGTAAAAGACATAACAAAAAGTCATGTTAGCATTTATCTAACATGGTTTATAACAGTGGTGTTCTATTATTTCCGTGTTTCAATGCATTTTCTTTAATATGACACAAAAATATTTTTAATACAATGGGTCAAACTTTGTTTCATTTAAAAAAAGTAAATAAAAATATGCATAGTAATGTAATGCTAAGAAATTCCACCCCTCAGTTTTCCTGACAAACCTCTTTGAGTCCTATTGTTATTACTTTATAATCCCTGGAAACTCCACTGCAGTTATAACTGGGTTATAGGAATTCTTATCAGTTATTTTTAATATAAATTATCTGCTGGTACTATCATAACTTTCAGAATTGATTTGGGAAAGTTTTTCGTGAACTCTTTAGACTGTTCGATCTGTGTACTCATCCTGAAATTGCTTTGTAAAACTTGGTAGATAAACTTTTGAGTGTGACTAAACTTCTCTGCATCTTCAAAACTAGAGAGGGAGAACCAGTGTGGCATTAATAACCTTGCTAATAACAAAAAGAATTTTTAGCATAAAATTGTTTATTTGGGAGATTTATATACATGACAATACAATATTTTTATATTATGATTTATAGGCAATCCTTACATCAATATTGTCACAGAAGAATTTGGGATAGTAACTAGAATTTGGTTTATATTTGTGGTTGGTATGGCGTTTTTTATTTCTTCCCCTCAGAAACGAACTGTAAGTTTAAAATATTACTATGTAAACATTGAAGGCTTTTTCCCCTGTTTTGTTGTTTTTCAGTTTAACTGCTAGTAGAGAAGAAAAAGTGGGAGAATAGTGCTTTCCAGTATGCGTGGAACATGCTACCATTCTGACATTTTGTTTTGAGGGGAATATTTAAATATCAACTCTTCATTGTAACCCATACATTTTTATTGGTGTTTTGCATGGAAGCAATGTAAATAGATTTATTTTAATAATAGCAGATACAAAAATGCACTTTCCTGAAATAATAGTTTTCTGCATGTTGAATGTACATGGGCAATTACTTTAGTGGGGTGACAATTGCTGGTTATGTATTTACAGAAATACAAGACAGTTAATAAATGAAATCATAATGATCAAAGTAATATATTTGTACAATATCACCACAGTTCTTTCATTAAACTCATGCTGCTACCATAGTGTTACCATTAATGATAGTCAGTATCTGCTGTTGACTTCCTTATTTACATATTTAGGGTTTAATATTACAATGGATTTATAAAGCCTGTTTAGTGTTATGCCTTATACTGAATTACTGAAGTACTGCAAATAAGTCAGCAAATTACTAAAATACTGCAGGTAATGCAGTAAGTATGCCACATAAACTGCGTATCCAGTTCTCACCCATGTCAGCAATCTCGTTCAGGTTAATTGAATTACTCCAGTGAGCAATGCCTTTTTTCATAAGTGAAGACTTGCAGGATTGGATTTTTATTTCATGTTGTTCCTTTTGTAGAATCATAAAGCCAGAAAATGCTTTACATTTAAATCATGCTGAAGTGGAAAGATACACCTTGCAGATCTAGTTGGAAAATGTTCTTTATCTGTTACTTACTCCCAATGAAAAGCAGGTTGCAGGGTTTAAATGGAATAGCAATATTAATTGTTCCTAATCTGTTGACTGCAAAGTCAAATGTTTTAATTTAAATTACCCTGAAAGTGGTACTGCTGAAAGGCAGTAACTAACGGGTGAAGACAATTACTGGCTTCAGTAATTTCTTCAACCACCGCAACTTGGTCTGCAGGAGTAAATCAATCTGTGCTGTGACAGGGAGAATGAAATCAGAAAAGGCAGGAAAAAAATTACATTTTTGCCCGCACAATAGGAAGAATATAGATGAGTTAGTACAGGTATATTTGAAACAGGTGCTAAGCTGGTAGGAGCTAAAATTTCATTAACTAAAAAAATGATTTTAGATGGATTTCTTGAACATCTACCTTGCAGAAATGCTATCCCAGATTGTCCTAAATTCTGGAAGGGCAGAATTACGCAAAGACTGGGCAAAGCAGTGTATTCTATACATGGAGTTCAATAGTGTGTTTCTTCTCTAAAAGTTTGGAGCTGAAAGGCTGTAGGTACATAGATATCTGTATGTACCTGTAAGTCATCCCGTTTTACTTCCATCTTTCTTGAGGTTGTTAACAACCTTGAGAAGAGAATGTACTGTTAGTCAGAAACTACGCCGAAACGTACAGAATATTCTTTTCTTCAACCCAGAACAAATCTGTATCTCACTTTAAAGGTGTTGGTATCAGAGTACTTAGCTCATATATGAGCAGACATCACCAGACTTAAAATTCTACAATATTTCTTAACAGTTCATTCTCCAGACATGTATGAAATGTTGTCACATACCAAAGGGGAAATTATTGCTGATTAGGCTATCTCTTTTTTTCCTCTTTTTTTCCCAAAAATTGAAGAAAGGAAAAAAAAATCTCAACTGTCTTGGAAATTAATGACAAGTATCTAAATAGAGAATATCTGGCAGTATGTTGGGCAGTTGGGGAACTAAGAAGGTTACACATTTACCCTTCCTGCCAGGAAACATCTTTTAGCTTTAGTTCTACATCGAAAACTTTTAACGTTTTGAAATTCTTCTGTGTTAGAATTTTTGCACTGCCATTTAGGCATATAATCCAGACTGCAGTGAATTGAGTTCTAGTATCTAGTTTACTTCCAAAGATCAAATTGGATCTTGTCATCTTAAAGAAAGGGGTGGCTGTATCAATGTCCCTGTGTTAGACGGATTTCCACCGTCACTGGCTGCAGTTCACCAGGCTCCATC
The DNA here is from genome assembly GCF_031877795.1 of Strix aluco. Lineage (NCBI taxonomy): Eukaryota > Metazoa > Chordata > Aves > Strigiformes > Strigidae > Strix > Strix aluco. The sequence continues at coordinate 24,170,248 of NC_133940.1, read as the reverse complement.
TAGGTAACATTTTCTTGCCAGTTTAAGTTCCTATAATAAAAGGAGCGAGATTTCTTTGCTGTTAACAAATATTACACAATTTTGTCAGTGCAAAACTTGGGGGAAAATTAAGACAAGTGTTCTTGGCTCCCCATCTCTGAGCAAGAGGTATGAAAAGATCTGGTTCTCAGCAGATGGTTGCTTGCAAACTTCTTACCTACTTCTTTCCTTGGAAACAAAAAAATTGAGGACAATGTGGCAGAGGGTTCAAATGAAGGGGTTTTCTAAGGAGCAAAGGAAAGTCTCATGCTGGAAATACGGATTTTTGTATTTATTTGTTCATTCACTCTGATCCAGTTCTAAGATTCTTAACTCAGGGTTTAGTAAACAGTTTTAAGTAAAAAATGGTGCAAAAAATTTTAAACATTTTATGAAGGATTAAGTCAAATATCCCTTTACTAATAGGATTTTCAAACAGTTCAGGTTGTTTGCTATAGGATAGGTACTTCTTTCATGTCTCCATCACTTTAAGAGCACAATATTCTGTAAATTTTTAAGAATTTATCTTTCTTTTCCTTTTTCCAGCTACTCTTGGTGTTCTACACGAATACTCATTAGTCATTCTGGAGATGGACTTGCTGTCTGGAACCTACCTCTTGGCAGTCTTATTAGCCTGTATTGTATTTCAATCTGGCGCACAGGAGAAGAATTATACCGTGCGGGAAGAACTGCCTGAAAATGTCCTCATTGGCAATTTGCTCAAGGATCTTAACCTAACGCTGGACCCAGATGTGCCCCTTTCCTCACCGCTACAGTTCAAGCTTGTGTATAAGACTGGGGATGTACCGTTAGTACGGGTGGAAGAGAACACTGGTGAGATATTCACAACTGCAAACCGCATAGACCGAGAGAAGCTGTGCTCTGGCATCTTTAGTGAGAATCGCTGCTTTTATGAGGTGGAGGTTGCTGTTCTGCCTGATGAAGTTTTCAGACTGGTCAAGATCAGATTTCTAATAGAGGATATAAATGACAATGCCCCCCTCTTCCCCTCAACAGTCATTAACATCTCTATCCCTGAAAACACAGCAATTAATTCTCGCTATTCTGTCCCATCTGCTGTTGATCCAGACATTGGTGTGAATGGTATTCAACATTATGAACTCCTTAAGGTGGGTTTCTTCCATTCCTCTATGTTACACTCTCTGTTAGTGTCTTCCCACAAATGTTGCCAGTCCTCATCAACCCATCAGAAATACGAAGCTGCGCACCACAGTAGTGGTACACTGCACATACCTGTCTTGAAATGTTAATCTATACCCCTGAGTGCTTTCTAGTGCATTGTATCCTCGCTTTGTGGAAAGCTGTTTGTGTATGTGTGTGTCTGTCTGTGTAACAATATGGTGAAACATGCATGTCTTCATGAACCCTCCACCAGCACTCAGAGTGTTTGTACGCTTTGGCTAAACAGTCTTAGACCATTAAAGATGTGTTCCTACTGCCACCAGTGTGACAGTGCCAAGTGCAACGATACTTTGCATTGGGTTTATGTCTCCCTCTTGCATGACTGTTAGATTTGAGCAGTAGAACTTAGCACAGAGGCTTATATGATGTGATGCTCATCTGTATACTGATGAGCTATTCCAGAATGAAAGAGAGTCCATTTGTCAAAGCAGCTTTGAAATGTTTGAGTGGGCATCATATCTGGGCAGGGGAAAGGCCAAGGTACGCATGAACGCAAGGATAGCAGTGCCAATGGCCTTGTAAGAGAAGATAGTTCATATTCTTGCTGCTTTTACTCTTTCTAGCAAATAACAGTAGAATTACAATTAGGGAACGAAAGAATAACACATAAACCTGTGGTGTGTAAGTGTGCGATTGCTAAATAAAGGATTACTTGCATTTGATTTTACTTAAGTAGAGGGTTTAGAACAAGAAAGGAACTTACCCTAAAACTGTTGGGTTATTATCTTGGAAGCTGAAAATGTCTTCATTTCCCTTGATTTAGAGTAGGGAACTATCGGGTGGTTAAACTGCTCAGGAGCCAATCTGACACTGTCATTACTGACTGGAATGGCCAATATATTGCTTGATTGACCTGATAGCTAATATTCATTGATATTAGTACTTCTTAGCAATATCATAAAAATAAAGTACTGCCTTATTTTAGCTCTTATAAATTGCTTACAACCTGAAGTAGTTGTGGCAGTGTGGGTACTAACTAGTGACAGAGACATAAAAATCTCTTTCAGAAAACTGCGTCCCACTGGACACTTCTGGTTAGGTATCTAAGAAAAAAAACCCACATATGTCTGTCAGCTCTTGGTGTAGCCTAGGAATTTAAAACTTTTCAAGAACTTACTATTAAGTTTGAGGTCTTTGTAGTAAGCTCTTTAAAACTTTTAAATTCCTAGGTTATACTGAGAGCAGACAGATCTACATGTGTGTGTTAGGGTTTTTTTAGATGGATAACCAGAAGCATCCAGTAGGATGCAATTTTCTTGATTTGGCATTTTAAATGAGAATCTGGGGAATGAATAACAGTATATTAAGTAAATAACAGTAGGAGTAGAAAATAAAAATCCAGGGCTACAGACAAAATGTGGCAAAATAATACACAGTCTGAATAGAGAAATGTTAATATATCTGAGAGAAATGTGCTGTTATTGTAGGAAAAGGAAGAAAATAGAAAACAGCAAAATCAGGAGTCCCTGGGATTGAGCGAGCAACAAACAGTTCAGATCACCACAATAGCAGTCTTGTTTTGTGAGTTTATTTTTGGACTGTGTGTTCAGAAACAGAATGTAACAGATCAGCAGAATGGTAGCATATTTGTATCACACAAGTGGGAGCTCGTCTAAAATACAAGCTACAGCTCTGTACCAAAAGTAGTGTAGGGTGTAAGGCCTTGTCTAAAGATCTAATGTGAGATCAGAATGTTTGCCAGAGAGACAGGTTTCACCAGGAGATGTGCAAATAAAAAAAAAAAAAACCCAAACCCCTCAAATAATTTGGTATTTGAATTAGTGGGAAAAAAGAAGTAAAACCAGTTGCATGTTTATTCAAGTGTCTCTGAAAAACTGCCTTTGCCACATAAGGAAAAGAAAGGTGATGAGTATGAACACATACCAGTATGGATTGAAAGGTCTGAATTCTTGTGCTAGATGTGCCGCAACCAAAATAATTTGTAAAATCACAGTCCTGTAGACAGATCTCCTAAATGAACTAACTGCATTTTTTTCTTGCATGCCTCTTGGTCAGGTACTTTTTGAGTTATGGATCCACTGCCTTTAAATAAGCCAGTGATTTCACATACCTCGGAAAGTATCTGTAAAACCAAGCAGCAGTTTATGACAGCCAGGCACTGTTTGGAATAGTAATGTCCAGATGTTATTCCATTGGTAGCTTTTACAATGTTAATACCAAAAGTGATCATATATGAAGAGGGAAAAAAAGGTAGTAGAAAAGAAGGATTCTGGTGAGCATGCAGGGAGTGTAGTACATACAAAGATCCATCTGTCACTGGGGAAGGACAGGGAGATGAAAATGGAAGAGAAGAGTGGTGGTGCCTGCGAACTCTTTCCTGTCTAACACTGAAATGCTGGGAGGGAGGGTGGCAGGCACACAAGGCTGGTGTTGCTTGCCTTTCCTCTCAAAATGCTCTTCTCATGTGGTTATCCTCTGCTGGTTCTGAGGATATGCTTTGAAGATACAATGTCTTCCGGCTTCTGATGTGCATTGACCTTTTCCTTCCTTTTATAGCCAGCGTACAGAAAAGTGGGTGTGGGAGTGTCAGCTCTGTGCAGCTGTGGGAGATTCAATATGTTAAGAGTCAAACATGTGTTACTGGTAAATGGTTAAGAGGCAAGTCGGCATTGGCCTGTCAGCCCTGCTCAGCTGTGGGAGATTCAATACTTAAGAGCCAAATAGACATAGGCTGATCAGTTCAGCCAGAGAGCTCTGTTTGGGGAACTTGGCGAAGTTGGAGAGCTCTGTCTGGGAGAACTCTGTTTGGTGAGCCAGCCAGGAGCTCTGTCCTGCACTGGCTTGGAGAAGCATCAGCTCTGCTCTGCACGGGCCTGGAGAAGCAGCAAGGCTTGGAGGAGAAGCAGGCCTTCGAAGAGAGATACCAGGCTGTGCTAGTGTGGTGAAGAAAATGGCAGTACTGAGACTGCCTGTGTGGTATGGCACTGTTTGTGGGATAAGAGTGTTGATGATTGTCTAGCTGCTGATTTGCTTATCATGAAGTAAGAGCTAAGGTAGCGAGAGCATAAGTATGTGCCATTGTAATAATAAAGGATTTTCCTTCTGCACTTCAATGGAGAGTCTGTGCCTCAGGTGCCCCAAGTGGGGAAACAGCAGCATGTGAAACTGTTGTGCCTTCTGAACAGGATGAGTCTAGCAGGGCTGATATGATACTGTTGTGGGGAATTTTGGGAAGCACCATATATGAAGATGATGGGCAGGGCGGCACACCTGGAGGGTGGCAGGGGAGTGGGAAATGATAAGATGTGCAAGTCACTTTGTAGAAGCACAAAGGCTGATGCTTTAGTATGCGTGCAGCAACAGAGTGAAATGTGTTGCTCTCTATTTTAGAGAAAGTAATAGCAACTTGACAAGCTGTGCAATGAAGAGAAAGTTCTTCAGTTATATTTCAGTCTTTAAAAAAGTTTACCTGAAATGTGCTTATTGTCTGTGTGAAGCCAGACCTATTTTGCCAGAAGATAAAGAGATTTTTGCTGTAACAATTTCTAAAAAAGAATAAATGTCTTACTAAAACTCAGCTGAATACCTTGTGGGTTTTAAACACATTTTCCTCAATTTTGTATCTCATTGGGAAGGTAACATTCATGTGGTACAATATTTCCTCAGTTTGTTACACTTGCCTTACTGTCCCTCTCAAAGTATGGGAAAAGGTTGGATGTAATTGTTGTATGCAGTTTCTCTTGCAAAGTAGATAATTAACGATAGTATTTTAACTGTATGACAGACTTTCCTGTTATTGTAATCCCCTGCCTCTTTCTAAAAATAATTTTAAAATAGAAGAAAACAGAACATTGTAGAAAAGGTATTGTTGTATTTTGGGTTCAGCATTACTTGGAAGTTTTGTAACACAGGATTTGATCTACTTAACACGAGAGCACTTTAATTGTCACAAAAATTAGCAGTCAGTTTTTACCTGCCTGCATTTTCTCAAAATGTACCTCGATAGAAAATAATGTCTTTATATGTAAGTGATTCATGATACTGCAACTTCAAAACTCCATGAGTCCATGATTCAGCTATACGCTGCCTGAAATGCATGAACTCTAAGAAGACAACAGTTTTACTTAACCTCTGCATTTCTTCTTGTAAGACTTAAGAGTTATGTGGAAGACAAGTTCTAAGAGATGTTCTAAGGAAAACGGTGGGTTTGGTTTGTTCTGTTTTAAAGGAAGATCCAAACGTGTCTTTTGGATAGCTTTTGAATTGTATGTATTGTTTCCTTATTTAGAAAATTAGTTGCAAAAATTTGCAAATATCTTCCACCCAGCCAATGTAATAGCACTAGTGATTGACCAAGAGTTGCTCTGGTAGGAGTTTACAAATACTGAATTATTTAAAAGTAGTGATGCTTTAACATTACATGAACTTCATTTCATCCCCCCCCCACCCCCCACCCCAGAACAGAGGGTTTCCAGGAAACAGTCATGTAAGGCAACTTGCTGTTACCCAAAGAAATTGTTGTGCATAGCATTATAAAAAAGTGTTTCTCTGCTGAGATGCACAAAGCTGACTGTGGATAGGATCATGTTAAAAGTTCAGATGGCAAATGGTAAACAGTGTTTACTATGAATGAGGCTAGAGGGGGAGAACTTAATTAGTTATGACTTAAAAATCATTTAAAATGAGAAATAGTTCCAAGTCTAGATTAGGTAGAAAGATGGCATAACACTGATAGTAGCAGGTGGTCAAAGGAGCAGCTAAGTCAGTGAAGTAATTCAGAGAAAGAAATGGACAGGTGGTAAAACAATGATTTTGTCTCAGCTGAGATAACTACTTAAAGTGTAAACTGGGAATGATAGGGAAAAAGAGAGATGGGCATTCATAAACAGAAGTAGTATGTTAAAACAGCAGGATGCAAGAGCAGATTTTAAATTGAAATGTTAATAAGCAGTGATTTCTCATTAAGGATGAATCTACAAATACTAATGTTCTGGTTTAACCCCAGTAGATAGTTTAGCCTACAGGTCTTTGTTCACCTCTTCAGGGCATTCACATCGCTTACACACTGATGTGAAATGTACATTGTGTCTGGCAATAGCACCACAGTGTTAAAAACGCTTACATGCTGCTGTTGATTACACTATTTCAGTACAGTTATATAGGAGTTCAAGGCAAGCTAATATTTAGTATAACCTGATTAATACACTTAGAATTTACAGGTGTCACAGGCCTCTGCTTTGACTGTGAAGATTTTAGTGTGAAGCATTTCTTTGTTCTCTTAGATGTTAAAAAGGGGAGCTGTTTCAGAGCAGGTTTTGAATAGAATTCCAGCTCTAAGCACTGTAATGGAGTGTCCTTCCAAAAGGATTCATATAAGTGCATGTTTTAAATTATTTTTATTATTACTTAACATTTCTTGTCAACGGGGTATACCATATACACTAGATGTTGCATAGGCGCAACAACACCCAGTTAGCAGTGAACCAGAGTGAAGGCATAACTCTGCTCTTACAGGAGTAGAGCGTTTTCTTCTGTGAGCTAATCCTGTGTGCTAATAGGCTGTTGCTTTAATCTGTCGCAGTTTGGGGGGAAATTAGATTGGTGCTAGTGCTATAGTTCCATTACTCTTGCCTATTACAGTAATTTTCCTGTATTTACTTATCGTCAGAAGCAGCTGCTGCCTTCTTTCTAGAATAATATAATAATCTTTTTGTAGCTGTCAGTTCATACCTCTGTAATCTGACAAAATAGATTCTTACTCAGTCTCACAACACGTCAGTCTTGCCTCTGATGAGGAGAGTTACCTCTTGCTACTGTAGATCATCTCTTGTGATGTCTTTCAATAGAAGCTTTCTCCTTATTTTTGATACAGTTTATAAATTCGGTGACTCGTGGAAGATGGAGATCACAAATCTTCACCGTATTTCAAGCCTGCTCTTGCAACTAGGTTATTTTTGAGCCTCACAGTAGTTCTGGATCAAGGAACTAATGTCACTGATTGTGAAAATCAAGGATGAAAGGAGATGTGTTTTATGTAAAATGAAAGCTAGGAAGGTAGTTAAATCAAAATTACAGAGCAAGACTAGATTAGTAGTTAAATCAGAACCAGAAAGTGAGATTAATGAAATCACTGTTGATAATCATATCATAAGCAGTGGTATAAATTTGATAGTCAAAAACACACAGTGAAGGAACACAAACAAAACCTTGTGGCCTGTTTGTGTTTTAATACTATCCCAGTGGTTCAGTACATAAAGAGTAAGGAAGAAATCACGGCTAATGTCCCTGCAAACTCAGTGCACAGTGATACAGGCTTATATTTTCTTAACACAAATGTTCATCAGATCATCTGCGCTGCCCCAAGCATCAGCTGCTTGAACTTTTCTGTCCTTTTTTTATTCTTTCATTCCTTTAAGTGGAAGCTGAAGCAGCAACCCTCACTTTTACTCTCAAATGATGTTTGAATGAGGGAGCATGCCACAGCTGATCATACTGAAATTCATGTGGGTGATTCTTCTGTGTAGGCTTCAGCAACATGAGAGGACAATGAAGTGGTGTGTTGGCCCTTTAAATAGGTCACAGAAAGCCTGAGGTGGTTGTTATCAACATCTGCCTTCTGTGAAAAATCTGCCAAGATAGAGCTTTTTCTACATGTAAACAGACATTTATTAATATTGTCAGGTTTTATTGAATATTGCAGTTAGACACTAATAAGATTAGGCAAATTCCAACTTCATTACTCCCCCATTATCAAAAGACCTTTGTAAATTTATGGTAACCTAAGTGGTTTTGCACTTTCTGATTTCTTTTTTTATTAGGAACTCTTTCTAGTAATTGTGTAAGGGACATATGGCTGAATTGTACACGATGGCATTAGAGATCCCAAGAATTTTCATTCTACAAACTTAATCAGGAAAATACATGCTTCAGATAGGAAATTTCTTGACTTCTTGGTAAGACAATGATGACTTTTCAGTGTTTTTCTTGTCAGTGGAGAAAGGCTTGCTGGTCAGTGATATTTTGGAATTGACTGACACTAAAACAAAAATCAATTACGCGCATATTGATGTCCCAGGTAACAATAGCACTTAGGTATTTGAACCTAAAACTGAGAAATAATGGCTTTGTTAAATCCTAGATCTGACAGTGCTTATATACAAAGTGAAAATAAGATGCATGTTAAAAAAGCATTTAATGATCGTGTGTGTTTTCCTCCCACTGACATGTAGTTTAGACTAAGATTTTGGCTTGTTTTTCTTCACAGTCCCTTAATTGAATTAGCATGGGAATTTCATTCTGCATAACTTTGCAGGGCAGGTTAACTTCCATCTTTATTGTAATGTCTCATACGTATTTCATGTATTTGCAGAACAGTACTGTGTCTTATTTCCTATTTCATGTGCCAGTATAGATGGGGAAAGTAATAGATTTAGGGAGCTCAAAAATAGATTTAGGAAGTTTTTTGTTCTGGAGTTGCACTCCAGTCAAGCTCTAAGGTCACCCTCTAGTGCCTGTAATTTAATAAATATGGAGAGTTGGACATGTTGTCTTTCTAAGGTAACTTTTAGCTGCCCTTTAGAAGAGAGAGGTTTTCTAGGACAGACAGGCTGTCTTTTGAATGATGCTGAGTACTTTTTTCCCTAAGTCCACAGTGGCAGTGGGGAATAGATCAGAACAGAAACATCTTTGCCTTTCTCTGTTCCTGCTAGATCAGTGTATTTGTTTAATGTTATTGCATAGCTTCATTTTTTTCACGAGTGGTTCCCTCTCCTTGTCTTTTCCACTAAGATGTGGATAATTACCATCTGAAGTGACAAGAATTTCAGCAGTCCCTTGAAGATTCACAAATACTATTTGCTGAGATGGCCAACTTCACAAATAGATGTTAGTTGTAAATCTTCTTTAATACGCATTTGTAGAGATTGAAGTGCCATATCAGATTTCTGTTAAATCTTGATGCACCTACCTTCCAAGTAATTTAGGACTTTTTTTCTGTGTTTTTTTGTTGTGTGGTGTGGGTTTTTTTTTCTTAATTCTACTCATGAAGTAGTAATGTGCTGTACAACAGGGCTAAATTTGAAAGTCACTCTTCAGCTATAGGGAAGTTCAGGTGTTAGTAAAAAGGCTCAATTCTTTGAAAGATTGAGCCTCACAGAATCTAAAACTATTCACAAATACATACCACTTCCAAATGATTATGTGGGTTAGTTAATGTTGTCCTTAGTACTGTTGTGTAGTTTCAAATGCTTACTCTGTGAAGCTCTGGTTGGGAAAAAGCCTTTTTGTTCCAGAAACCTGAGGTCAGTTGGTTTCATGTGAAGTAATAACTTTGACACAACAGTTTTAGAGTTAACTTCGTAAGTAAGTGTCCTTTACTCTAGAAATCAGTTCTTGAAAAGTAAATATATTTTGAGAAGTGATTCATTTTTCCTTTCATTCAGGCTTTGGTCTGATAGGTACAATTAGGCCTGATAATGGCTTTTTTTCTGAACTTATTTTATGCAACAACGCCCTCCCCATGCATTTCTGTATTATTTTTACCTCTATACCAACCTAACTTACCCTGCACAACTTTTACCCCTGCACCTTCTCATAAAAGAAACCTGCAGTGAGCCTATCCAATGAAGATTTGGGAGTGCACAGCAAGTATTTGTAAATGCTCTGAAGAACACATTAAATGACTTAGGCTAGGATATATTTAGGTAACCCCTTATATTGTTCTTGAGAGATGAGAGAGAAAAATTTGTTAGTATTGCAAATTGTAAAAGTTCTTAATGTTAAATCCTAATATCAAAGATGTGCAGAATTTTCTTGTTACCAGTTTCCTTATGATAGGAAAGGTATATTCAAGAAATGAGGAATAGTTCAAATAGAATGGAATAGAGAGTTTATTTGGCTTTCAGTTTAGGTGAAAAGTAACTGGCTCCCTACTACCACTTCTCGTGTCTTGGTCAGGTAGTTTTAGGGTCTTGGATAACATGACATCAGCTGAAATAAGCTATAAAATGAGATACAGAAACTTGAGGGATGCTTATGTGAGTGCTAAGTGACATCCTAAAATCTCGAAAAGCTCCCGTGCAAATAATGGAAGGGACAAATAACTTGCATTTTAATCTTATTTTCTATTATTAATTGCAGGAGAACTTGGAAGGTGGAGTGAGGAAGAAATTATAAATATTTTAGGTATAATTCTTATCCCTTACAGATGTCATTATCCTTGGACATCTAGTGAAATATATTTGCTTCTCGCTGTTTTCCAATTACTTCGGGAACATAAGGAATTAAAAAAAAAAATCTCTTCCCTTTACATAGCTCCCTTATTTCAAAGTCTTTTTACATCATCTTTGCAACATGAGACTATTTTCATTATTTTATGACGTAGTTCAACAGGTTCTACATCCGCCTTCTTACAAAGCCCCCCTGCCATTCCCCCATTTTTCTTGCTATCAGAAATATCAGAGTATATGATCCTTATGAGGTTTTGTAGTAGAATAAAAATACTGCTCACTAGTAATTTCTCTAGAGAGATCTGGACAGATAAGTGGTCATTTATGAACATTGTTTTGAAAAAGTCACTGAACCTGATTTTTAAAGGGGAAAACATCTGATTTGCATTTTTACAGCTGTGAATTAGTAGATAAAACTCTACTACTGACTGGTGGTAGTGAGTCAAGGTAATTGCTGCTTGTTCGTTGATACAAGGCTCCTTTAGGGTGGTTTATGGCATTATTACTGTAAAACTGTCAGGTTCCATTATCCTGACATCCCTTTAGGGGACTGACTGAAGACTGGAGGAGAAAGTCTTGCTTCCAGGCACAGTAAGTTCAGTGAGTTAGGGTGAGGGACAAGTTGGTGTATCTTTTTGCATTCAAGGCTCTGATTTTCACACTAGCTGTCATGAAACAATAATATATAACTTAGCATGTCTCTGTGTGGGAAGGATGATAGACTCAAGCTGGAAGGCACAAATCTGTCAAATGGAGATCTTCACTTCATCTATCTTATATGAATATTATCTTTTGCTGATGTCCAGACAGATCAGTATACTAGTTAATGCAGATGTGGTGATGCTTTCTGAGCACAATACACTAAGGATTTGTTTGCATAGTCCTCTTAAAACCAAGACTACACTTAGAAATTAATACTTTCCCAAAATACCTTGAGTAAAAACTTAAGTTTCATTTATGTGTAAAGAAATCACCACTTATACAATCTATAATGCTCTCAACAGTAAACCACAATAAAAGCAGTAACAAAACCCCAATGTATCTCAATAAAGTTTTAGTTTGGTTTGCATATGTGCATGATATTGGAGCTGCAAATATGCAATGTCAAGCAAAGTTATGAGAAGTGTGTTGTAGTCTTACTTCAGTGTAAGTGCTTACTGCTGAATGGTGAATTTCTGTTTACAATGACAACGTAATGTACCCTGAGGCAAATTTATAGAAAAAATATTGACTGTCATGTTCAAAATCAGTAAACTCATATTTCACATTCAACCAATATTTCCAAACTTAATTTTGTTTTTTATGAATGCTTTTAAAATCTTTACAGGTTGCCAAAATTTTGAATGTCAGCAATATCTGAATTGACTACAGGTGTAAGTTTATGGCAGAAGCAGTGTTTTCCATATGTCATTTTTGTGTTATAAGATTTAAAGTAAGGTCACTCATTAACTGAACTTTCTGAAGGTCTTTGAAGGTTTCACATAAGAAATAGTCTACCAAAAACTCCTTTTTGCCCTTTCTTGTAGGTTTAGATGCTGGTCATAGTTACCTGGAGGACAGGGTTTTTTTTAAGGTGCTTATTTGGTTTTGAATAACTATATCTTATGAGCTACTTGGAGGAAAGAAACAAATCAGTGCTAGTAGCTCAAAGTAAGTCTGTCTTAAGAGAACTTGAGACATTTGAGGGTTTATGAAATGTGAATGTAGACAGTTAAAAATCTTTCAAATAGTGCTGAAGGATCACTGAAGATGAGATTTTTTTTTTTCCCCAAGATAATTGCAGAAATTATTGGCTAAACATTTTATAAGTGTAGACAAACAATAAAATTCTCTAGGAAGATCTCTCTGAATGTTAAAACTGAAGCCATGATTGAGTTTTACTGGTCACTTGATCAAGATTTCATTTGAATTTAGTAGAAGCTGCCTTGAGTCTTGAACTTGTGTTATGCTTGCCATAAAATCTTCCCCAGTTTCAGAGGGTAAGAAACTATTATTTTTATTTGATTTAGCTTTCTCTATTTTTTTCTTTCTACAAGATGTGAGCAGGAAGACAACAGTTTTAATTAAATATTGCTGCAGAGTGTGCTGTTGTTATAGTTGCACATAGATTTCTTGGGTGTAAGTATGTCACTACTTGGAAAATGAATTTGAGTTAGGATAGCAGAAATGTGCACTGTGTCTCAACATACTTCACACTCTTCCTGGGGGCTATATTTAATAATATATGTAAGTCAAAAATTCTAAATTGAAATTTTAATTTTTACAGCTATGATTAGCTTTCCTTGAGCCAGTCTAACATTGAAATTCAGTCTTTGAAAAATCAATACCTTTGCAGTCTGAAATGAAATAAATTTATTAGTGCTTTTGAGCAGTAAATGATTTTATCAATTATAAAAGCAGCTCCTGATCATTATTTAACCTATATGTACCAGTTTTGAAAATCAGAACAATTTTGAAAACTGTACGTAGAAATGAACCCCAAATTTCCCACAAGAGTAATCGGGTGAAGAGGACATCAGTGTGTGTTTTCCTGATGTATTAAGGCGCTCTTGATGCTTTACAGTGTAATGAATAGTGAAGAATTCAGGAGATCTCTGCTGAGTTTTACTTGATGATGATTTTCAGACAACTTGCAAGAATTTCAGAGGCCTAAGATCTCATCACATGTTCCCATTTGCCGTTGGTTTTCTACTTCTCTAACTTGTGTGTCCTTTCAATGAGGTAGCAGTTGTTTGCTACCAAATGTAGCTAGCAGGACACACACTGATCTTGCAGCCATCCAGCAAGTGGTGTAGAAGCCTGTTCTTGACTCTGTGTGATATGTCACTTGATGTCTTTGTGTCTCTCTTTCCTCTGCTGCTGGACATTCACCTGTCCAACCTGCTTGCATAAATCAGGGCCCCCCCGGAATAAGTAGAGATCAAATATGGCTTTCAGGTTTCTGGCTGTTATCTTTCCCCAGATCTGAGAGGTGAGAGCAGTGCTAACAAATTACCTCTTCTGGGAACTTTTTGTCAGATGCAGGAGAAGAAATAATTGTGGCTTTGACTATATATATATTTAGCTATTTTATATATTCTGGCAGGTTGCTAACAGTGCACTTAGGCCAAATTATACTGCACCCATAATCTTTACTACTGTCTCAAAATCGACACTATTTTAAAGACTTCATATTTTGTATGTCACAAAGGAAAGAGGTGGGAGCCTTTTCAAAATACCCTGAGAGTTTACCACCATTGTGCTGGTACATTATTTTTATATATTCAGTGTCAGTATCTGTGAATAAAGATGTTTCTCTTTGGCCCCTATTTTATCTTTAAAGAATGACCAGACATAGGTTTCTGAATTTCAGACCATTTGTTTATTAATTATGTTGGTGAAACTGACTGGTTTTCTTCTTAATATAGTAGTCATCAATAATGTATCCAACAGGATTTTTAATCTTTTTGGTAATTTTCTTAGTTAAAAAGTTTGTCACTAAACTTGTTTATTATGAAATAAGAACCTTATTACTTAGGAGACCTGTCAAGCAGCTCAGGCAGCAAGAGCTATCGCTGTCCAAGCATGAAACATACTACATTTAAAGACCATTTATTTTTTTGACCAAATTAAAAATAATTATCACAAGTTCTAGAAGAAGTTAAACAACTAATACTCTGTATTGCTGCATGGAATGTAAAAGTTCTCTAGATCCATAGTAGTTCTAGTTTCAGATTAATTTGTGAGGATTTTTTTTTTTGCTTCTTTTAGTTATTGTAGTAAATGCAGCAATACATATTTTACTTCTATTTTGGATGACTATCATGAGAAACCTTGAATTAGACTTCCAGCAGACTGCATGCAAATCCCCAAATTATTCCAACTATTATTATTAAAAATTCCAAGTTATTCATGAATCATTTTCTTTTTCACATATACATGTGAGACGACAAAAAAAAAGTACTATTTTCAAAATGTTCAGTAAAGAAAAAAATAACTGTGAGAATATTCACAAAACTTGCAGATTTTTCTTTTGTCCAACTCACTTTTCTATGACCTCTGTTTTTGGGAAGGATGAAGATTTCCAATTTTTAAGATAATTTTTGATAATAGAGTTAGTTTCAGTTTTCCTGGTTTTAGCTGCCATAAAATACACAAAATATTAAAGAAGCTTTTACAATAATAATATGTTATTAACTTTAATTTTGCTTTTAGCTTTCTAATATTGGATGCTAGTGATAGAGATTTAAATATTCCTAGATGTTTTCCCCCCAAATACAGTCTATGTAATATTCTTCTTCCTTTCAAGAGGAAGTACGGAGAGCGGAAATAGGTAAGTCCAAAATTATATTCTTTTAGCTATCAAAGAATACATTTAAATCAAGTGTCAACCATGGATCGTGGTACTTGACTGCATTAGTATGGTTATTTTATTCCTGAAAGAAAGGTTTATTACAAAGTAATTTATATTCTCTAGCCCAGAAATATAATTGGTCTGAACACTGAAGTCCCGTAGAGCTTTTGAAGCTGGGACATGTAGCAAAGAGCATTTCAGACAGTTTTAAAGAAACAAAAAGAAACATTGGTAACAGGAATAAATTCTGAGTCATCAGCTGTCAGCATTGAAATACGTTTTTCTCACATTGTGCTATAATTGTTGGCTCTATTAATGTGATGTGTATTATTGCTTTGGTTATTGCTGATGTTCCAAAGTCAAATAATTGTAGTTTTTTCCTCTTTGCTTTATCAAGCAAACTGACATTTTCTGGGTGTGGTTTGGTTTTTTTTGAGTCAGGATGTTCCTCTGTGCTTTTCAGAATGGGGTATTTTATGGCTTTTTCACTTTGTGATTACTTTCTCCTCTTCATTTTAACCCCAGCCATATAATTTTCATCCTCATTTCCATTAGGGGCTTTTCAAACCCGTTTGTTGTAGCACATTTAAAGGTGTAAACAAAGTAGTAGCTTCTGTTTTTTTCCCCATCCTGTTTCCCATGTAACCTCAAAAATAGTATTCTGGCAGTTATATATTAGTATTTTCCATTGGTGAAGTGACCTTTGAATGGAAGGCCAACACCAAAGCGTGAATACCGTAATTTGAAAGTCAGTCTTACAAATAGAGCATAAAAGATTGATAGAACTTTCCTGCTTTCCATCAGTGTTGCACACCTTTTATTGTTTCACATAAATGAAATATTCATCTTGGATGAATATCCAAGATACTTGCTATGCTTCTAAAATATCAGAACATGAATCAGTTCCTTGCGGTTTACAGATTACCTAGTTCTCTAAGATTTTACATTAATTTTATGTTTTTTTAACTTCTGAAGTAGGCCAGTAGCTGTCTCTTACTCATAAAAAATTGTCATTTGAATAATTTAAACCTTCAACTACCAGCATCATCCAGAGTTCTTGGCAGTTAGGTTGAATGCTCAACTGGATCTTTGACAAAGTTCAAGGACAAAAAATTATTAGTGTGTGTTTTAAGGTCTGCTTCTGATGTTTTTATTTTTTTATTATTCTGATTTTGAAGGGTATTGTGTTAAGACTTTATAACCTTTGCTGGACTTATATCTTTTCAGTCTTTCCTTGTCTCTGTTTTCAAAGTCTCAAATAGTTATCTCTGCCAACCCAGTTGTTCCCGCAAAGTGCTAAACACTGACAGCAACAGACAGCAGGGACAGTAGAGGAATGTATTTTGTTTCTGTGTTGGTTTTTGCTTTCAAGGTTGCTTGTGAGGATGGGGTCCTAGAAGGCAAAAGTGTGTGCATTTCAGTCATAAAGGAGGGAAAAATAAACAAAAAATTGTTCAGAGTCTGAATAAAAAAATAGGAAGGACACAAACTATTCCAGTGGTCTTTGTGCTAGTACTGTGCTATATGGCTGGCAGGATGATTATTTACCGTGTTATGACTTCTATAAAAGATTGGTTTTTATCATCATTCTTTCTAGTAACTTTTGGGGGGAATAAACAAGCAATCTGAATAAAAGTTTTTTGTTATTTAGAGCAGTGCTCTATGAGAAATAGTGCTGTCTTCTTTCAAGCTGCCTAGGCAGCTTTCTAAAAGGGTACAACTGACTTAAAATCCTGTTCTGGTTTTGTAATGCTATCTAAACCAGTAGTAGTTGTGCTTAAGGGTCACTTAACTGAGAGATTTGGGTCATTGTGGTTTTGTTTCTGATCTGCAGAGTAGTTGGGAATGAGTTCCTTCTGCTTTCTGTGCCTCAGTTTCCTTATAGCTAAGTGATACATATGAATGATACTGACTTGACCTGAGAATGGCCTGTTTCTAATACTTAGTATCAGATACTTAGGAGAGATTCTACGAACAGCACAAGCATATTTTCCCAAGCTATTCCTGAGTTTCCACCAATTTGAGGCTTACGGATTTCTTGTCCTGAAGTGGCGGTTCTGATAATCTTACCTGGATTTTAATCACATGTGCAGTTTCTCCAGTTGGGTTTTGAATATATTTTATAAAAATTGTACATTGTAAAATTTGAGCATTCAGTATATGTGCAATGTTTTAGAAACTGCATCATGTGATGAGCACTTATTTTAGCTTCTGTTTACATCAGTCCATTGGTGATATTTTTATAGTATGAAAACAGCCCTGTCTTTGAAATGTGTTTTGGATACAGTGATGAAGGAATTAAACTTTATTATTTTACTTAAAAATGCATATAGTTTTTTGTAGGTTGATGGAGGAAATCAGAAACTGTGCAAATATATTTTTCACAAATAAGCATGCTTTTTGCATTAGATTACATAGAAATAAATTAATTTGGTTCATATTTGAAGTGTATGTATGCTTGAGCTAAGATGAGAAATGAAGGCTGGAGATATAAACAGAATATATTCTGCTACCCATGGCAGAAGTCTGTGTACTACTCAAGGAAGAAGGTTTTCTCATAAGTTTTCCTATGTTAAGGAACTGGAAGAACAGTCAAGGCTCTTAAAGAAGTGAGTTTACTTTTATGGAACTAAAACCTGGGGGGGTTTAAATGCTTCCATATTAATGATTGTCTTCAATAATAACTAAAATTATTTGATGTATGAGAATATAATTCAGTATTCTATTTGGTTGAAAAGTCTCACCCCCAAGCTTGGAAACTGTCACAATAAGTAATGTTGGGGGTGTGTGTGTGTGGAAATCGTATCTAACATTCATGGGGCTAGAAGAAATGCTAAAACCACTAGTCTCCTCACTGCTGTTGTAATGTTCAGATATTAGAGTTCTTAGGAGTGAAGTCTTTGAGAAACTATTTTGAATATTGGTTTGAAGTTCAACTACATATTTGTCACAGCATAGCATATGCTACAGGCTACTGACTTTCGTGAGCAAGGTATCCAAGAAAACTGCGTTTTGTTACTGACTAACAAAGATCTGACTAATTTAACCATTAAGCACAGTGGTTTTTTTTTTTTCCTTCATATTGTTTTTTCTTTGTATACTAGTGGGTGGAACAAGTTTATCCATCAGAAAAGGTTTTAAGGTAGTAACTTACATAGTGATGAGGAATTTCTGTCATAGTCTGCATTTGAAATATTCAGTATCACTATAAATCAAAAGATGCAAGCTTGTGCTATAGTGCCGTGTGCTACCTGGCTCTGAAATCACTGAAAACGAAAGACATACATTAATGTGCATATTACTGTGGAATGATTGGTTGGCTTTTCCTGCTGGGCAGCCGTTGGAACTAATCAGATTGTGCTGAAGAGCATAATAAGGAAAAACTTTAATAATGCTTGGCACTCTTGGAAGCTCTGCCATTTCAGCTGTCACACTTTCACTAATTTAGTCTAGGTTTTCTGTTTTGTTAAAAGCCATAATGCTGAATTTCAAAACAGATTTCATTTAATTTTACATTTTACAGTGGGCTTTTCCACATATATCCACAGTGGGCCTCTTCTAGCAGTAACAGTAAAGTTAATTGAGGGTGGAAGTAGAGTTCTGACTCCGGAGGTAGAATGCATAACAAACTTATCAACTAGTTTTATAGTGTCACCTTAGGATTTTGAGATAGTGCTCTAAATTATGAATCCATGTGACAACTGAAAACTATTTTCCTGTAGTGAGCAGCCCCGCAGATTTCTGTGAACAAATTGACTCCCTTCTTGGATAGTACTTGTTTTGTCTTATTTCAGTATCTGTGAATTTGATGTCTAATGACAGATGTAGTAGTTGGTAGAATGTCCTAGGCATGTTTTAAAAATAGTAATGCACCTAACAAAAATTTTGAAATCAAAATCAACTGTTCATTTAACTCACTGCTACATAGACATAAGAAATTGAATTCTTATTCATAGTTTAATACCTTAATATTCAAGAATCCGAACAATAAATTAAACCCTTTAAAAGAAAAAAGTAGAAATTAAGTAAGTCTAAAAATCAAGGTTAAGCCTAATTGTATCTAAATCAAAAACTGTTTAAGGAGGGTTTAAGTTAATTTGTTTGAGGTGTGTTTCATTTTCCATGCTGATGGTCAGTTTCCATGTTGGTGGATATAGGTTGACATGCTTTTGCTGAATTGTAGGTTGATTTATTTTAGTAGTTTTGGTAAATTCAGCTGTTTACATCCCATTTTTAGAATATGAAGGCTAAACTTCACATTGAATTATTTGGAGCATGTTACTATCTCCAGAGGGTGCTTTCTTACAACCATTTTTCTAATTTTAACCTGTATGTGGTTGAGAGATGCTGTCTTTGTTAGCATGTGTCTCAAAGCAAGATTAATTCTATGGGCATTGTGATGGTTCTTTAACCTGAGGTTATTATCATAGTGGAGTAGTTATGAAGACTCTAGGGAAAGTTCTCAGTTCTTGTTTGCCACACTGACGCCTTGGGGGTTGAAATCATGTTGGTTGCCCAAAAGCAGTTGATATTTTCCACTAAGGAAGAGACTGCAGGTCCAGTTTCTGTGTGTGTATTATGAAGCTTTATTGTACCACAAACAGTATGCGTACTGTTATTTGGAAACATCTGTTTTAGGACAGTGTTTGAATTAACCTCAGGAAAGAACTTTGAGTGGATCCAGACCTGGGAAAGGTGTTTTTTTCTCTGACTTGGAGTTGTTTGTTACTGGGCAGTTTTCTCTGAGTTGTTACCGGGTAGAAATGGCTTCAACTATCTTTGCTTAATTTGCTTTTTCTGGAATGAAAGTTTGTGCGAGGTCAGTCATATTGCTAAATAACACTTCAGCTATTTTGTTTTTTTCTAGTGTTAGCTTTCCTGTGGAGTTACACACCATCATTCACTTTACTAGTAAGAATAACCACTTTAAGAATTTTATTGAATCTTATGATTTGTGGGAGATCTTGTCTCAGCCTCAGAGGATAGATAGTTCACAGTTTATTGGAGGATACATGTTACCTGGTGGGACTAATCTAGATCTTGGCAACAGGATGTGGCTATTACATTTACCTTCTGAAGCTGGTGTTCTTCATGCTTGAATGGGGGCTTATTGTGTTCTATGGTTCTATGTGGTTTTTTCCTCATTTTTTCCTGTTGGCCCATTAGCAAAATTTATGGTGTATTTTCAAGACTGAACTGCTACTAGAGAATATAAACAGTGAACAAAAACTGAGCAGAAAAACTGGAATGGAACGATGAGTGTTTGGTGTTTCCCCTGAAAATATGCCATTTCAATATTCTTCATTTTATTTTCTCTCTTGCAAATAATTTGCGTCCATTTCATCACTGATTTTAAGTCTGAGAAATAGCACAAGTGTATTCAATTAGAGTAAAATTGGATTTTTAATTTTGTTTTTAGAAAGGAATATATTCTTGAGTGTAGCTATTTACAAAAGTATGTATCAAATATGCTTGTAAGATTTTTGATCCCAAACAACTCACAAGGAAGCTGTTTTTAGGAACATAACTTGTTAACTAGAAAGTCATGACAGTTTGTATACTAGAACTTTCAATACACACAGGGAGCATGAGATTTCTTTTCAGATTTGACTTTCAGAGTTGAGTTACTGCCTTTACTGCAAGGAAATGTTTCCTCCTTTTTATCTTGCTTTTGTTCTACTGATGCAGATAAATAGAAGTCAGTAACACTGGAGGAGGAAGAGGACACTTGTCTTCCTGATAAATCCAGCATCAGAAAATACATTTTTGGTTCATCCCCTCCATTCCCTGATCAACATGGTGGAAAGACTTCTATTTAATGAGTTTTAGAATTCAGTCTCTCTGGAACTATTTTTAGTACTTACTGTCACTCTGTACATCATCTCAGCAACTGTCTCTGATTTATTACTCTGAAATTGCAGTATTATTTATTATCTTCCAGTGTGTAGTGAAGTGGCATCTTGACTTACATACATCACATACTTTTACAGTTTAATATAGTAGTTCCACTGTTATTTTCTCAGAATAATGCAAGAAGGATGAGTTTTCATTATTTGGAAAAGCATAGCTTCATTTCAAGAGCAAAAATGATCCTGTGGTAGTTAAATGTCCCACACAAACTTTCTCCTCTTTTGAGTTTTACAGAACCCTGTAAAGAGTGGAGGTCTTGAGAAAGGCTTACTGTCATGTTCACTGAGGCAGTATTTGCAACTGGCCTACAATTCATAAAGCCTGCTTGTGAAAGCTGGGAGAAGACTGCTTAAAATGAAAGAAGTGAATTCTATTTTATTAGGTTTTCTTCCATTCTGTTATATTTTTGCCCACATGGATTGTGAATTTTCTCTGTTAAGACTGTGTATTTTTTAATGTCAAAATTCATAAAGCAGTGATACATGCACTTTAAAGTATGATCTCTGTATGTGAAAGAATGTCCTTGTGATGTAAATCCAGAGAACATGTTATCTTATTCATTTATTTTCTTTGTGTTTCTGGATGCTAGGATCCCTGAAGAGAAGGGATGTGTGTGTGTGAGAGAGAGACTCATGCCAGTCAGATGAAAGTTTTGTCAGCGCTTTTTCCTGAAAGTGTAAACGTAAAGGGAAGATACAGTGGTTTTGCTCACAGCTGAACTTTAGTTTAAAAGGGCCACAGATCAAATAAGATAATCTTGCTAAATAACTTATTGGAAGAACTACAGCATCAGAGGTTAGCATCTTCATTAAGACAAATCCATATCCTATGTATTTAAAGAAATTGTATACCTTAGTTGAAATTTTTTGTGTGTGTGTATAAGAGGAAATGAGACAATAACAATATATTAACTTAATGAACATTGGCTTGCAAATATTTGTACTCCTTTTTTAACAAAGGGCAAAGATTTTCTGCTATTTACTTTTTGGTTTTCCATTTGTCAAGAGCTAAGTCCATATGTGTCCATCACCCCCAGTTCTCACTGAAATTACTGGAGGTTGAGAATACTGGACAGTCTCTGCTTTTAGAGTAAAGGAATTTTCAGAAATGTCTGTTGTTTCTATTTTCTTGTATACAAGTGGCTGTCAGTTTTATCTGCTGCCATTAAGTACTGATCTGTTATAGAGCAGGTAGTGAATAGGAGGGCACTACAGGTTCACACTGCTCCAACACCCAGTCAGCATTCATGTGAGCTCTGAAATGTGCAAGTAAGAGCCTAAGATACCTTGTTTGGCTGTTGAAGCAAAATGAGGTTTTGATTTAGGAGCTGTTCTGAACAGCAATACAGAACTGTCAGCTGTTGCCCCCAAAAGCACAGTGATGGATTAGAGATTTACATCACTAAAACATGTACTCATTTATTTATCTTTTTTAGAGATACTCAGTTCTGTTCCATATTTAATACCTTAATCTGAACACCTTCAGGTGTGTTGAAAATGTAGTTTCCTCTTCAATAGGATGTCTGTGAATATTTCTGAACAATTATAATGGAGGAGATTAAGAGGGGAGGTTACTTCCCTTACCTGCAGCAATTGACCTTTCTTCTTTTGGGAAGAGTGTCTCTAAATGAAAGAATTTTTTTGTTAAATTTTAAAATTCTGAAGTGTAGTTTCTAAAGTTAAGTTCTAAACTTTAGTTTAAAACACAATTGGTAGTTAAAAAGTGTCTGGCTCTTTCACACAAGCTGCAAACCTTGGACAACTGATAAAATGTCTCTCTATTTCCATTTCAATATGGTAAGAGAGTTACCCCTGAAACCTGGTGCAGTCTCGGAAATGTTGAGTGTGTATTGCTACTTTCCATGTTCTCTCCCTTGTAAAGGCTGTAGATTAAAAATATTAACACATTTCAGGTATGGAGTTTCAGGCCTGCTTTAAGTCTAGACTGGAAAAATTAAGGCAGCAAAAAAGTAAATTAATTAAAAACATATTCATTGTCTAATTGTTTCTCCTTAATGGAGGTGAACGTGATCTTATAAATATATTCTGAGAATTGGATGCCAAGAATTGAGGAGGATGCGAAAATATTCTTAGAAAAAATTACCTATCTTAGAAAATAAAGTTGACAGTGTTTAGAATATGACAAGATTGAAAGGAACTCTTTACAGAAAGGAACAAACCATCTGAAAGGATTAAGGAGGCTCAAATGATGTAATTGTTAGAACTGTTTCAGTTTTTTTGTAGTAATGTTAAATTCAGATTTCCAAGGAAGTAATTTGGTGTTTAGGTATACATCCTAGCCTTTTTTTTTCTTCTTCTTCAGAAAATCAGTATTAAATGCACTGAATGTCCACTTCTTCATTCCATATTATACTTTTTACTGTTCTTTCCAGCATTAAGTTGTTAATTATTATCCTTATGTTCTGTTGCTCCCACCTACAGTATCTTGCTTTCTGCCTGCTTCAAAAGAGTAAGGTTTGGTGTGTGGATGTATATATGGAGAGGAAATCTTTGGCAATGCTTTACATTTATAGAAGCTCTTTTATGATTGGATGTGGAAAAATAACAAGTTATGATATGTACATTGCTGATAAATGATGTCCTTAACTTTTATGTAGGGATGGAGCTAGTTAGGGTTCTGAATGCGCAAAATTCACTTACATTCATGCATGATTGGAAGCTTCCAGATCCTACTTCTATGGTGAATTTGAACCTTTAAGTTCAGTTTCCTCAGAGCTAAGCTTTAGCTTGCTTCAAGGGAAACCATGTGAAACTGCATGCGATACTGTCAGAAAACCATAAAATGAACAAAACTCATAGGAATCTTGGCCTACAAATTAAAAGTCTGTAGTTCCTTTGACAAAGAGCTAGTATTTCAAATATATAAGCAACTTTGCGTCTGCTGAGTTTTGCATTATAAAAGTTTCTTACCTTTGGAATTTTTTCTCCTTTGAGGTACTGTCACTCAGCTCATAAGGTAACTGTCAGTATTAATAACACATTTCAAACAACTTTGGGTTGTAAGCTGTGTGATGTGATGAGGGTAGTGACTGTGCAATCTTTAAACAGGACAGCTGTCCAACAAATTTTAATTTTCTAGAATGCATGAACATGTGACTTGCACACTGTGTAAATAATAGCAGACAAGGGACCTTTATTAGAGCTACAATGCTTATGATATTATAGATCTGAGTGTACTAATATGCACCTATTATAGGAACTTACATCCATTATTGCCTATCATGTAGAATATTTTGTGTTTGAGGCTTTAGCTTGGCTTTGGGAATTCACATTTTCACATCCAAAGTATCACCTTTGAAAGAATAACACAAGCTTGATTTTTCAGCTTTTATTAAAAATATTATCCACTCTATAATTTTTGTCCAGTTTTCTGCCTTAGGAATTGAAATTGTGCTACTATACTCTTTTCTTTACTAACATAACACTACAGTTATAGAGCAGTTCCATGTGTCTTGACAAAAACAACTGAGGTAACGGTGGCTAGGACCCATCTTATCATTTTGCAGGAGATCTGCGAAGATTTTCTGTGTTGCTACCTCTGAAATAACTAATGGTTAGCAAACGCATTATTTTCCAGACTTTCTGAAAAGATTTTAGGGTTCTCTGGAATCAAGATTCTGTATCAGAAATAGCGTGCCTGTATCAGAAATAGCATGGCCAGCAGGGACAGGGAAGGGATCTTACCCCTGTACTCAGCACTGGTGAGGCCACACCTCGATTACTGTGTTCAGTTTTGGGCCCCTCACTACAAAAAGGACATTGAATGACTCGAGCGTGTCCAGAGAAGGGCAACGAAGCTGGTGCAGGGTCTGGAGCACATGTCCTACGAGGAGCGGCTGAGGGAACTGGGGGTGTTTAGTCTGGAGAAGAGGAGGCTGAGGGGAGACCTCATCGCCCTCTACAGCTACCTGAAAGGAGGTTGCAGAGAACTGGGGATGAGTCTCTTTAACCAAGTAACAAGCGATAGGACAAGAGGGAATGGCCTCAAGTTGCGCCAGGGAAGGTTTAGACTAGATGTCAGGAAGTATTTCTTTACAGAGCGGGTTATTAGGCAGTGGAATGGATTGCCCAGGGAGGTGGTGGAGTCCCCATCCCTGGAGGTGTTTAAGAGTAGGGTCGACACAGCGCTGAGAGATATGGAGTAGATGGGAAGTGGCAATGCTAGGTTAATAGTTGGACTGGATGATCTTCAAGGTCCTTTCCAATCTAGTTGATTCTGTGATTCTGTGAAGATTGCATTTCAGCCAAAGATTTTATTATTAAGTAACCACTTTAGTGAATTACTGAATTACGTTCTAATGGGAAGCTAATATTTTTATCTTTTTTTTATTCCTTTTTTCTTTTATTTATCTTAATATTTTGTTAATTTTATTTTCCAATATTGCTGTATTTGGCCTGCTAGAATTTAGTCACTCTAAATCTGCTTATTTTAGATTTCAGGCAGAGTAAGATTTTTAGAAATAATAAAACTAGCTGATTTTAAGAGGATTGTTTACATGTAATAAGTATGCACTTCTAGATTGTTGCAATATTCATTGAAATGAGTTGCTGTAGAACATTAGTAAAAGATTATTATATACATGTTTAGCCCTTGACTTTTGTTTAAGATTCAGTTGAACTAAAGGCATAGATCCTATCATGTGTTTGTCATTTACAGTGCATGAAGACAAGTATTGATAATAAGTATAGGGCGAAGTTGTAGACACAAAACAATGAACTGTCCTTGCTCCTGTGTCTTTCTCTAAAGGTTCAGAATACTCTTCTTGAATGGAGATTGAGGACAGTGTTGATCTACTCTGTCAGTTAACATATAGTTATTATATGCAGTTACGTAATTTGTAATGCTTTAAGAAATAATCACTAATAGACTGTCTTAATTTCAGAGTACTTTGTGTCGCAAGCAGTCATTTTTATAAGGTTATTTAGCACAATATTCTTTCCCTTCCCTATTTCTTGGAGAAGTTACTACGTTTTATCAACTTACTGGTCTGCAGGTGTAAGCTCATAAGATGTTTTGAACAC
Organism: Strix aluco; assembly: GCF_031877795.1. NCBI lineage: Eukaryota > Metazoa > Chordata > Aves > Strigiformes > Strigidae > Strix > Strix aluco. The sequence continues at coordinate 24,144,554 of NC_133940.1, read as the reverse complement.
AACAGATCGTGCCACTGTCATGAGCATTAACTACAAGCTGGTCTTTTCTCCCATTCCTCTCAACAATGTCCAGGTAGTCAATACCCCAAGGATTTAACAAACTACTGTGATGAAATGCTGTAATACTGCAATATGTATGTCTAGAGGCAAGTTATGTGTACACTTCAGGTGCACTTTCTCACATGCAGTCCTGTCCATAACACTAGAAGCTCTTCTAGCTTATCACATTAAGTGTCCATGTGTCATTGATTATGTATTTATTAATCTACCTAAATGTTACCATTTTAAAAAAACTCTCTAATTTTTTATTTACATGACAGCCCAAAACAGCTCCGAAAAGGACATTTGGATCCATTACAAATGATCAGGTAAATATACAGTAGGGAGTGTTCAACGAAAATACCAGTTTCATTCTTTCAGAGACTACTGTGTGCATGACTCCACTGAAAAGGATGTTGTGAAAATTGAGTAAGTTAAGAGTTGCTTATTGCCCTGATCAAGAAGCTTGTGATCAGGGGCAGAACCTCTTAAAGCTAATTCTGGCTCTGAGATGGGCATAACCCTGTTTTGCCTCAGATAGTTTACATTGCTTAAACTGTCTCTTTAGATTTAAAAAGTCAATCTTTTTTATTTCTCACTCCCATCCTTCTGTAGTGATGGAGATGATAATGTAGCAGATAATTTTTACTAATTATTTTAACAGCAAAAGGTACTATATAAATGTTAATTATCTATTACGTTTTTCCTATGGACTCATACCCTTCCTAGTGTGAACAGAATCGTCAGATCACTGGCATAATGTGGTGACTGAGGTACAGTTCAGTCCAAATAACAATCTGACCCTAATGCAAATTTTCACTTCAGTGAGGTTTTAAACATGATGGAGCCATTTACTTCAACATCAAGAATTAATCCTGAAGGTTTTTCTTCATGTTTCTCTCAGGACTTTTAGCTCTCAATTTCTCTGCTCATAAGGCAAAGAATTAGGTATTTATAATCCAGAAAATATGTTTCTTGAATGTTTCATCATTTTTTGGAGTGATCAGAATGGGAGAACTGTCCATTCTTATAAAATGCATTTGTTAAAATGAGCCATAATATCATACCTAACCTTATCCCTTAAAGTGAAATAGGCTTGCTTGAATTAGGAGAAAGTATCTTTTTCTGTAACTTTTTTTTTGGTGGTTTAAAGAGATGTATAAACCCGTAATGAATAGCAAGAAATACTCTTGGATAATATTTTTCCATAGAGAATTACTCAAGTGTTAATAATTAACTTGGAAAAGATCTTTGCATTCTTTTCTGTTTCTCTGGTAGCTTACTGCTAGTGATGGGGAACTAAAGCTCTGTATTTTATATCAGACTTGTATGCTATAATGAAAAATATCTTTCTCATACTTGATAGTTAAAGACAAGCAGAAATGGGTATGCATATGTATAGCTGCATGTATTCAAAGTCTATATGAAGTGTTTGTTGTAGTTGTGGGATATAATGACAGAATAATCAGTGCCCATCTGTCAACTTGTGTACAAATAAAGAAGTAAAAGAGAGCTGACAGGTTTTTTTTTTTCCTCTAGCTTCTGTTACTTTTTTTTTCCCCCTGGAAATCTATGTTAAAGCATAGAATATATTATTCATCATTTCTCAGTAATTATGAAATTTATTACAAATAACTGCTAGCCAGATTGAAGATGAAGAGGAAACTCACACTCTGCCTTCATGAAGAGATCGGCATAGAATTACCATTCTAAAATTTAATTTAATTGGTTCAAAATATACATATCTTGATTTAGAAACAATTTTCAAGGCTTATATTTCTCATATGCCTTCTGCTAAAGAAGCCAAAGCTGTATTTGTTTTATTGTTTAAAAATGTGTTCCAGTTCACTTTAGACTGTCCCTAGTTGCAACTTAATGTTGTCACAAATACTGTGCAAGTGGCACAGTAGTTTTTGAAATGTGGATGAACAGTTCTTTTCCATGAAATAAATGATTACTTTTGTAGGGTCAAATTCTGGCTTTGAGAAAACAAATCAATGAGAGTACAGACTTACACAGAAGTAGAAATATAAATGCATTCACTTAACGGTGGGTAGCAAGATACAGTGAATACAAATCTTTTACAAGTAATGAGAAATAAGGAACCTTGCACACTGGGAACATTTTCTTTCCCTTTGGTCTGAAGTATCTCAAACCAGTTTAGAACACACATACAATTACATGAGTAACGGTGAAAGACAAGCTCAATAAACAGAGAAAGAGCCAGGCTGGATGCAGTTGTTCATTCTTGCAAATATGACACATAAAAAGAAAATCCTAACTAGTCAGCATCTTTATTGGTACCTTCTTTTTCTGGTCATCCTATACATTCAGCTTTAGTGATCTGCATTCTAGCTCTGTCCTTAAGGAAGATATGGCTGGAAAACTGCCTTTATATCCTTTCTTCCTCTGAAGGGTGAGAGATGTGAGAAGAGAAAAGATGATAATTGTGACATTCTTAATCCCTATTTGTCCGAAGAGACAGCAGAAGAGGGAATCTAGTCTAGATTCCAATCTTTATTTTAGCAGACTACTTTGTCAACAGTAGTGTTTTAAAAGAAGCTATGTTTGTGCAATATATGTAGCATTTCTTTGCAATTTCAGGGGTGGTAGGTGTTCAACAAACTCCATAAAAAAAATTATTATTTTCAAATTCATCTCGTATTTATGTGTGGTTTTTTTAAAATGAAAATAGATATTTTTTTCTCACTGGGATTGTAATTTCACTACAAATGTAAAATATCTAATGAAGAAAGGAACAGTTTCAGTGAGGTTTTAAATATATTTCTAGTAAACTAGTTTTGTCTGTCTCTAGCACCTCTTTTCATGATGGTGTTAGGTTTTTATACTAATGGTTTCAGATCATGTCCAGAGTTGCTCCATGAACAGAGAAACAGTCCCTTTATCTTTCTTGTTTTCCTTGAAATGAATATTGATTTAGGTCCTCCGGTGTATTCATACTGTTTTGCCTTTGGATGTGGCTGAACTTTGGTTTCATTCCTCTTCTCCACAGTCACTCATACAATAGAGAAGTCAAATTACATCTATCCAGAAATTTAATAACTTCTCTGTAGAAATAGACAAACTGGTTAAAAAACTAAAACATACCACCACGCCCTCCAAACACCTCTGTCCCCCCCATTTTTCTAAAGTATCCGTTTCTTCCCATGTTTGCTCTGAAGCTTTCTTACGGCTCTGGAGCTTAAAGCAAAATTAGATATTGCAAAATAAAGGTAAATATATCAATGTATATTCATGTATACAGTATATATATAAATATATATTCCATGACAATTTCAGAACATTAATGAGATGTTTTTCTATTTAAATATACTGTCACACTAAAGCATGTTCTTTCTGTGTCTTGTAGGGTCAAAATGTATTTGGTCTTGATATAATTGAGACACCTGAGGGAGATAAGTGGCCTCAACTGATTGTCCAACAGATCCTGGATAGGGAGCAGAAGGATACCTATGTGATGAAAATTAAAGTTGAAGATGGTGGAAGCCCTCCGAGATCTAGCACTGCCATCCTGCAAGTCACAGTGACTGATGTGAATGATAATCGCCCAGTCTTCAAAGAGAATGACATTGAAGTTAGTGTTCCAGAAAATGCTCCAGTGGGCACCTCTGTTTCTCAGCTCCATGCCACTGATGCAGACCTGGGCTCAAATGCACAAATCCACTTCTATTTCAGCAATCAGATCTCCAGTTTGGCCAAAAGGCTGTTTGCCATTGATAACACCACTGGCCTCATCACTATCAGAGAACCATTAGACAGGGAGGAATCTCCTGTGCACAAATTAACTGTTTTGGCAAGTGATGGCAGTTCAACTCCATCAAGAGCAACGGTGACTGTTAATGTCACAGATATTAATGACAATGTCCCATCAATAGACACGAGATACATCATCAATCCAGTGAACGGGACAGTGCTTTTGTCTGAGAAGGCTCCCCTTAATACAAAAATTGCATTGATAACAGTAATGGACAAGGATGCTGATCTGAACGGCAAAGTTACTTGTTTTACAGATCATGATGTCCCTTTCAGGCTAAAGCCAGTGTTTGATAATCAGTTTCTTCTGGAGACAGCCACCTTTCTAGATTATGAAGCCACACGGGAATATGCCATTAAAATAGTGGCTTCAGATTCAGGGAAACCTCCCTTAAACCAGTCTGCAATGCTCCTGATCAAAATTAAAGATGAAAATGACAATGCCCCTGTTTTTACACAGCCTGTCATAGGTCTTTCCATCCCTGAAAACAATGCTCCTGGTACACAACTAACCAAGATAAGTGCTACGGATGCTGACAGTGGGCGCAATGCTGAGATCAGCTATATCCTGGGGTCTGACGCACCCCCTATTTTCAACCTTGACCGCCGTACAGGCATTCTGACAGCAGTGAGAAAGCTGGACAGAGAAAAGCAGGACAGGTACTCCTTCACTGTGCTGGCTAAGGATAATGGGATGCCACCCTTGCAGGCCAATGCTACTGTGACAGTGTCAGTCCTGGACCAGAATGATAACAGCCCTGCTTTCACACATAACGAGTATAACTTCTATGTGCCAGAAAACTTACCCATGTATGGCACAGTGGGGCTTATCACAGTTACAGATGCCGACTCGGGAGAGAACGCTGCAGTCACTCTCTCTATATTAAATGGTAGAGATAATTTCATTATAGATCCACTTACTGGTGTGATAAGACCTAATATTACCTTTGACAGGGAACAGCAGGGGTCATATACTTTCCAGGTGAAAGCTGTGGATGGAGGAAGACTACAGCGTTCCTCAACTGCCAAAGTGACCATCAATGTTGTTGATGTCAATGACAACAGGCCCGTTTTTGTTATTCCTTCGTCTAATTATTCCTATGAGTTGGTTCCAACATCAATCAGTCCAGGGTCTGTAGTTACTAAAGTCTTTGCAGTTGATAATGACACAGGAATGAATGCAGAGCTCCGCTATAGCATCATAGGTGGGAACTCAAGGGGCTTGTTTACAATTGATCAATTAACAGGCAATATTACTTTGAAAGAGAAGGTAATTGCATCAGATCATGGCTTGCACAGACTGGTGATAAAAGTCAATGACCTCGGACAGCCGGAGTCTCTTTATACTATAGCTCTTGTGCATTTGTTTGTGAACGAGACAGTCACCAATAGTTCCTACGTACAAGAGCTAGTGCGCAGGAATATGGAAACTCCAGTTGGCCAGAATGTTGGGGATGGTGAGATAACCCCACAAACCAATGATTATGTCAAGATCATCATTGCCATTATTGCAGGCACTATGACAGTGATTCTGGTAATTTTTGTTACTGCTTTAGTACGGTGCCGCCAGACGCCTAGGCACAAGGTTGTCCAAAAAAACAAGCAGAGTGGTGAATGGGTTTCCCCAAACCAAGAGAATAGGCAGATCAAGAAGAAGAAGAAGAAGAAGAAGCGCTCTCCAAAAAGTCTCCTCCTCAACTTTGTGACTATTGAAGAATCTAAGCCTGATGATCCTGGCCATGAGCACATAAATGGCACTTTAGACATTCCTGTAGAGCTAGAAGAACAGACTATGGGAAAATATAACTGGGCCACCACACCAACCACATTTAAGCCTGATAGCCCAGATTTAGCAAAGCACTACAAGTCTGCTTCTCCACAGCCTACCTTTCAAATTAAACCTGAGACTCCTGTACCCCCCAAGAAGCACCATGTCATTCAGGAACTGCCTCTAGATAACACCTTTGTGGTGGGCTGTGACTCGCTTTCCAAGTGCTCATCAAGCAGCTCGGACCCTTACAGTGTTTCTGAATGCAGCTGTCAAGGAGGCTTCAAGACCCCAGGCCCCATACACACCAGACAGGTAATGGAAATTCTAAGGTGCCGTCTTTCTCCTTCCCTTCTTACTTTGCCATTCCTATAACTCTAGCTCTAAGCACTGCAAAATAACTTTTTCTGCAAGAATTAAAAGTTTGAAAGGTCGTGTTTGATCGAGGCGTTGAAAAGTAAACAATTGGAGATTCATCAGCTTTAAGGGAGAAAATGAAAAGAAAATGACTGTTGGCTGTAAGGAGATTGAGCAGTGCGTTGTGACACGGGTGGGTGTTCCTGACTGCAGATGGCAGTGTGGCACTTCCCGCACTGCCGCAATACCCAGCGCAGCTCGGCAGGCAGAGGGGTTATGGTACTGTCCTCTGTAGTATTGTATGCTCAAGAATTGAAGTAATCCAGGCCAGGTGGAAAGCAATAAAGCTTTACAGGATCTGATAAGTGGTTCTTAATATTAATGGAGTCTGGAGTTGCAGCCTTCACTTGGGCATAGCTTTACTTCAAGGTCTCTCAAAAGCAGGCAAGGATTTTCCTCTGAGAGTTTCAGTGCCATTTTCAGACTAGAAGCGTACTGGACAACTTAAATCTGGTGGAATAACATAGTCGACAGGCAAAGTTAGGGGAAAATTAGAATCATCAGTATAATTGCTGTCACTTACTTGCTGCTCTGCCTGATAAACCAGATATTAAGCTTCTCAGAAATTCGGTACAGCAAAGGAAACGTCTAAAGAATCCTCAGCTTAAAATTAAAAATAAATTGAGAACCAAAGTACCTTTTATTCTTCAAGACACTGCAGAAAGGCTTTAAGTCACTGGAAATTGAATCTAATGTCTATCCATATTCTGGACAATTTCAATAATAAAGCTTTGCTGTTTGTCTGTTCTCTTTCTTCAAAAATATCACAAAGTTTTCAGTGGAAATAGTTTTCTAGTTATGCTTTAATTGGTCAAGGAATTAATAAACAAATATTTTGGGAGAGTTTATTATATTATTGATAATGTATTTTAATACTACTGCTCGGGAACAAATCCTCAGCATGACTAAGTCTGTTAGACTTTTTGCTCCAGCTGAAGTTTTGAATTTTTTTCTGTGGGCTTTGTTCTGTTACCACTATAGTGATAACCATATGTGCCTAAAAAAAGCTGCTCATTCAAGTAGTCATCATATTTTTGAAAACTGTAGGATGTTTTTTTTATTTTATTCTACTTTATTCCCCTTACCAACACAAATGTGTGTGGTTATGTATATCTCTATGTCTTATAAAACTTTCATCTTTTTCTGAGGTGCATTAACAGAAAAATTGAAGGGGAAAAAAAAAGGAATTTCTTATTTCTAAGACATGAAAGCACTGAAACATATATAGCTTTTTGGGATTTGAGTATTTTCCATTAAAGGTATTTGAATGTGTTAATTTAAATTACACATAGAAAAGCTGCTCGCTAATTTGTTCATCTGTTTGAACTCTCATAACTCTGAGGAGGGTGATGCTGTTTCCAACATTTCTGTAGGCCTGATCTAAATGATATTTCAATTGAGTTCTGGTATAGTTCCTCTGAGCCAAAAGGGTTCATCCATTGTCTGCTCAAATACACTTAGTCATGCAGTAATGCTGCTAACAAAGAAAGCAAGCTCATGACTCTAGGTTTTTACTAACAGTTCTTCCATCAGAAGGGGCTTTTCAAGTAAAATGGAAAGCAGTTCTCTTCTGTAGCAGTTGGTTGGAGAAAAGAGCATTTTCTTTTATCTGTACCTTAAAGGTCAATGACAGGGGCTTTCTATCTGGAAGAGCAGAGTAGAACTGTGGGGTTTTTTTAATACTCATTACCTGATATTAGCTTATCTTCATAGAGTGGTACCCAAAATTGTATTAGTATGACGTGCTGAACATATCAAAAAGAGATTAAGGTTACTATTGGTATTGATTTTTGTTAAATCTACAGCTGTCCTTTTAGGTATATTTTTCTGTATGAAAGTGATCACATTGTTGGGAGAAGGTATAACTACTCACTATCAATGGCCCTTCACACTAATTTGAAAACACCGTTTACCTTTAAACACATGAATTCACATTTTTATTACTTATTTAAATAAAAGTAATCTCATTAATGCATTTATTTACATAAATTGGGCAAGAAAGGCCATTAGAGTTAAATCCTGTGTGTTGGACTGTAATTACAAAGGCAGAATTGTATTTCATGCTAAGTAAAACCAAGCAAAGTATTTCTTAAACCTCAACGGAACTTTTAAAAGTCAGTCTTACCCCTAACCTGGTTTTGTATGTTGTAGTTTGTATAGTTTTCTTTCTTGTGGGGCTATAGACAGTGACTCAGGACAGCCTAACGTAGAGTTGTCACTGTTAGCCAGTAAAGAAACAAAACAAACAAAAATAAGCTTCTGCCACAGTGCTTCAGATGTCACACTGTCCCGCCATCCTCCAGCCTTGGAGACTAACAGGATGTTTGTGGTTAATGATGCATGTGTCGTTTTCAGGGAGCTGTAGGACAGTCTGGAAAAGTGAAGGATAATAAGTTCTGTTAAAAAGGGAGCAGTGCTAGTCTGAAAAATGAAAATAAGTTGTCTAATATGAGAAAAAAATATTTTACTTTATCACTAACAATTACAATAATGCATCCCTTTTACAATCCAAAAGCTCTGTGAAGGAGACAAAAGAAGATTACATTCACTGTGAAGGTATCTCTTCAGTTTCTAATGGGTGCTGATATTAATAGTCTGCACATCTCAACCGTTCTTACTTTTGTCCATGCAAGAATTTCTAGTCAGATATTAGAAATAATATTGAGTTAAAGCTAAAAATATATGTTTTCTTTTGAAGCTCTAAATTTTGTCTGTCTTAATGGTATTGATTCAGGTCTTTAAAGAAAGGAAATTATGTCTTTGCTTTACTGCTAAATTTGTCTAAGTGATCTATAAAATGACAGAAAGTCATTCTAACAGTTGTACTCAGCACGCAGGAGAAGATGGAAAGGTTTTTCTACTAAAAAACCAAAATACCTCTTTAGTGGTCATGTGGGTAAATAAACACAGCAGTACAACAGCTAAAATTTTTATGGAGAAGGAATCAGAGACTCCTGAAGCAGCTGAGGACACATTGAATCATGAACTACCGGAAGTTAAAGAAGGAAAGTATGGTCCTAATGTAATGTCCCCTAAGGGAGAGATCAAGCTTCTGTTGTACTTGCATGTGAGAAAGGGCAAGAGAGAGAGATGATAATATTATTTTGAAGTTACACAGTAGGAATTAATAAATGCAAGTGACAGTAGACCTTCGAAATAGCATGTTTTCTTTTGGGATGTAGTAGAGATAATTCTTTTAAAGAAATTTTGCCAGGTGTAAAATTGTGAAGAGGCTTCTTAGTAAGGTTTTTCAAACTAGGATATTCGGAGGCTTGTAAAATCAAACTGACTTTCAGTGTAGTTGGATTTTCATTGATAGTCACGGGCCTTGTAGAAAAATGCATTTCTTTGATAGAAAAACATACAGCACCTTTAAAGTTTATCTGTCTGCAAGCGTTGTAAAAGCTCAATTACTTCTGACATTTACCTTAGTGAGAGCAGACTGTCAAGTATTCCATGCTGACACAAATTTTCTAATTCTTTTTGCATTTGCATTGAAACAATGAAAAGAAAGGAGAGGCTTTTCCAGTCCAGTTTTCATGTAGTATGTAACACAATTTTAAAATCTGAAATCTTAGCTGAAGTACTTCAAAAAACATTGAGATAATCCAAGTGCCTGTCTAGGTATCAACCTGTCTATTCAAAACATGCATAATTATCTAATGTTATCTGTGGCAGCTTGGTTCAAAGAAGCTACTGCCACAAAGGTTCATTAGAACTTCCCATGCATCCTCCTCCTTCTTGTTCCTTTCTTTTAATTAATGTTCTTCCAGACATTCTTTTCATTTGAAAAGAGTATAATGCATACTATAGGAACAGTAGATATCTTCAAAAATAGACACCAGGCCGCTCAGGAAGGGTCCTGTGAACTTTTGTATTGTCTTTTTAAACTTCAATGTAAGAACAGGTTTTTTTCTCTCTTTGTGTTATTGAAGAAGTGTGAGTGTTCATGAAAGCAGGGCCTCTTCCACTGATAGAGCCGGAAGGTGCAGTCGTGCTCTGAATCTCTGATTACGTGCCTTTTGGTGGTTCTCCCTGCTTCACAGCAGACTCTGGTCTGTATGTTGATTTAGCTCCACTGCTAGTACACTATACCATCTTTGGGAAGTTGCTGAGAGAGTGAACAGGCATGCAGTTTGATTTTTTTCATATTTACTAATGCAAATCTTCAATAGTTGATTTTAGTTGCCAAGATTCCATCATGTGTGAACGTATCCATGAATAGAAATTTCAGATAACACAGTGACCTCTGCTGAACTTGTTTGTTGGAAGCTGATTGGAGATAGACATTATATTCCCTATAGAAATCTGAATGGGAAGTAGACCTCATTTAAAATCCCTTGCATTTTGGGGCCCTACTGTCTCAATTCTATGATTCTATTAGTGACTGCTTAGACCTGCTTACAGTTATGGTATATCTGAGTTTCTGATTTGCAATGTGGTGGAAAGTCGTTACAGCTTCCCACTCACTATGAAAACACTGTGCTTAGGATATGAATCAAAAGAATATTGCACTGTTCTTGAAACTAAGAGGTCTGAAAACTCACCCATTATGTAAATCTTTAGCTGCAGGATTTATTGTTTTGTTTAATAATAGTGAGACCAGTGAGTTTAATCTAGTATACTGTAATCATCAGTAGGCAGTGCTGATGTTTCTGGTATGTAAAAGCTAATAGAGATAACTCTGGTACTTTGCATTGACAGATACAGAGTAAATTACACTCAAAGAACATTTTCTTCTAAATATCAGCTAAATAGCTGTTGGTATAAGCCCTTCCTAAAAGCCATTTCAAAATTGATTGCTATCATTCTTGTTATTTTCTCTTAATTTTCTGGCTGGTATTTTTGCTCTTAGTTCTGATATGCTGCTGTGTATATACATTTCAGAGAAAAACTGATATTTGCATCTGGAGGAAAGATTTCTAACTGAAGGATAGATGAAAGTTTGTGACTCAGAATTTAGTGAGCAGTTACTTAAATGTGCAGTACTACTAAAGTAAAGCTGGTCAAGAAAATGCTTTTCCTCTGTGGAACACTTGGAAGAAAAACTTCTTCAGAATTGTTCTTTTAATATATATGTTTCATTGGAAAACCATGGGGGAAGATATCTGCAAAGTGCCCACTTGTCTCAAGACAAAAACGGAGCACAAATGAGAAGAAGAGAAAAAATAAATTCATGTTTTGTCTGAGGAAAAAAATGAAGGATTTTGATTATGACAAGTTAAAACTACTTGAGAGAAAACAAAGGCTTTTTTTTTCCCAATGGGAACTCATTGACTGAGTTTATACTGAAGTTGGTAGATGAAGTTCCAGCATTAATAACTGGGTGATTTTTATGGAAGCTAGAATGATATGCAACTCTCTCTCCAATAGCAGCTTGCCTCAGGGTAGTAGCAGTGTAAATTTTCCTAAACATTAAGTGCATTTCACCTTCATTTTTCAGTGGGATAACAGAAAAGTTTAGTCTTTTCTCCTAGTGATACAACTTTGTTTTGGTTTGGTTTTTTTAAATGACCTATAGCTATAAACCATTGCCAGAAATGAAGTCGTCTGCAACTGCAGTTTAATTTTCACACTTCTCTCTTTTCCTATTCTCTCCCAGAAGGTGTTGCACTCAATAATCTGCAGTTGATAGCAATTTCCTGACCAGTCAGTGGCTAGTGTCTTGGTGACTGTGGTATTGATAGTGCTTTCTTTCCTGTGAAATAATTGATCAGAATGACTTAATTTCTGTGAAGATTTAGGACTCTTAACACTGATGATAAATGTAGATTAAAAATGCAAAATAACTCTTCAAATCAAAGTATTTTATGCTCTTAGGAACGATGCTCTTGAATGCAGTGTGCTAAAAGTCTGTAGAACATGTTCTAGATAGTATGGTAGTCTTCTGATAGCTATAATCTTGCAACAGCACTTGGGGTTTCAAGCTGATAAAGCAGAAAAAATTAGTAAGAAACCTAGAATAACGTACATAGAAGCTATTTCTGTGGCTCCTTCTGTTTCAGCATTTTTGTTATGTGTATATAGATGTGTGCCGATCATTGCTTGTGTATAGAAACCTGAAAACACACACAGCAGAAATGGTTGGTTACTTAGAACCGCAGTAGTTCAGTACTTCTCAGACCAGACAGTGCTTGACATAGTAGAAATTTGGAAACAAACTTTACAATATATGGGGAAAATTATGCAGGAAAGGGCTTTTCTCATGCTGTTTCTCTGTTTGCCAGCTCTGAACGTCATCGCATCTGATGTTATATACTGAAGTCGTACGTGTACACAATGATGTTAAGCCAGCAAACATGAAAACAAGGAAATAGCACGAGAAAGCCCTTTGTCCTGTCTCTGATTGCCGAAGAAATTTATCGTCTGATCTCCAGAGGGGTTTGGAAGTGACGATGAACTGTTCAAGCTGCCCTACTGAAAGGTATCAAGGGCAAGAATTTTTTAAAAAGAAAAGACAAAGAAATTTTAGTACATTGTGCTATAGTGTTCTATAACGTAGTTTTGCTAAGAAAAAAGTAATGTGACCCATCCTTCTTCACAGTTGGTGATTATGGTAAATCTATTTTGCTTGTAATCATCTTCTTGTCCCAGATTTTTTCCTTATTTATTTTAGTTGAAACAATTAGGAGTTTTGTTTCTATAAATATATTAAAAGGGAGCAATAAACTTTATTCATACATTAAAAAGAGAATGTAAAGTTCTTTATACTCCCTGCATTTAAAAGAAAAATGAATTGTCACTTATAGCACCATTATACATGTTAAGAATTAAGTGTTATTTATATCTATTCCATAATATTTTTAATGATGATATTGCTGCTATGGATCATAAATAGAAGTGATCAAATCACTGCTTTCTCATTTTATAGGCACAATAGTAGTAGTGAAAAATGAGTACTTCTGGCTTTCTTATCCACAACATTTTGTAATAAATTATCACCTTTTAAATAACTGGAAAGTATTCACTTAAGTTTTAAAAATAAAATTTAATTTGCATTTTGCTTGCTGAAGTCTAGATAATGTCTGTGTAACAGGTGGCATACATTTAACCTTTTGAAGTACTTTTACTTAAAAAAAGAAGTCATAAATCCAGTGGCTTGGTTTTCAGTGTGATAAAACAGGAAAGAGCATACATAATTTTTTCACTGTTAGCCAGCACATGGGAAAAAAATGGCCTACTGTTGGTTTTTTTCCCAAATTATTTTGCTATATAGTTAACTTTTTAAAAAAAAAACCTTAAATTTTTTACATTACAATTTTTTATTTAGCACGACTCATTTTAAAAATGAAATTTGAATATCATAGCTTTGTTTACAGGTTGGTTGCAAGTTCTTGTATATTGCCTCACGATTTAGGGAGTAATGCTTTATATGTATCATCTATAATATTAGAATTTCATATACAATGCAAAATCTCTTAGGAAGCAAAGGAGTATAAAGAACCCTGTTTTCTGCACTTATATGAAGACATGTAATATTAGTTTGCTAGAATAAAATGAAATACAGACACTGCTTTTAACTGGGATGTATACAGTATATATAACTTTCTTTTAAAGAAAAACTTATTAATGATTCATGAATTAGACTACAACATGGAATTCTTACACATTACTGTATGTTTGATGTAAAAATATTTATAGGCTTGTACTTAATAATCACGTTGCCTCAGTTCTTGGACTGGAGAATGTCTACCATGACTGTTGCCTATAGTTTTCTCCACATTTGCTATCTGGCTCTTTTAAAAATGTGTATTTGGCTATTTGATCTGTAAAATAAATTCTATTAATAATGAAGTACGTATTGTAATTTAGCATATTGTATTGCATAATTATAGCTATGACTGTTATAGAAGATTTTACATTTCCGATAATGAAATCATTTTCTTGGGAAGAAGTTTATGTGTCTGTAAGACAGTTTTTGCTTTTGCTATTTATCGCACCCTTGCAGCATTTATGATTCAAACTAAAAAAACCAACACTTCCAGTGGTTAGACATACAGTAATGATATTTATTGACTCAGTGCCACAATTCAGCCAGTTGCTTTGGGTTGAAAGTTCATTCCTGACATAGTAAGTAATTATTCAAGAAGTGTTGTTTAGTGTAACAAAGGTTGGTCCTGCCTATTGCTGTTACAATTGCTTGCTTATGTGCTTCATAGGTGGGTGATGGGAAACATTCAAAGATACTTGTTAAGAGTAATAACCCTTTGGCCTAGTAGAGTTGTTTGTCAGGAAGATAGTAGGATTTCACAGACTTTCAATTTCTGTTTTTTCTTCGGTTTCTTTGAATCTTTTAATTTCTGTTCTTATGGTAATTAGGTTGGATTTCCTTGGATGAGAAAACTCTTATACATAAAATTAATGTTTGATTAAGAAAAACACCAAATAATTTCAATGTTACATTGAAACTTTTTTTTCTTAATTGAGGGATACTGAGTTGAGATGCTGGACTACGTTAATTTAATCTAACATCAAACATGTAATTTAGTCATCTCAAGTGGATTTATAGTTGCCCTCAGTTTTTTTCTCTGGTAGTGAAAAGGTATAGATACACTATAGCAGGGTATTTTGATTTTAGGACTGCATGCCCTCTAGAAGTACCTACTTTCTCACACTGAGTATGGAGAGAACCTTTGATAAGTACCTTTCTAATTTAAATATGCCAGTTACGTGCTTGCAGAGAAAAATATTTTCATGAGATTCTTAGTTATTTTGCTTTTAACCTAGCTGAAGGTCTACCTTTTCCTAGTATTTCACTGGTCATACCATTCTAGACTATCAGTAAATAATGATAAAAGAATATAGGATGATTTTAAACGTTAAAAAAGTTACATGTATGAAATAAAGGTACATCAAATGGTTGGATTATTGGTCCAAATCGGTAATCTCTCTCTTCTAGTTCTCATGAGTCAGGACAGCCAAATATAATAACCCTCTAAATGTAAATTTCCCCTAGGAAAAGCCAGCAACCTCTTAAGCGGTTCAGTTTCATGGGTTTCCTCTGCTTCAGTTTTTGTTTTCTTACATCTAAGTGTCACTTCTTAAGAAGTTATTCTTTCGTAGACTGACATAAGACTTGTTTAGAGAGCTCACTTCCTTCTGATGTATATATAATGGGTTCCTGAAAGTCTCATGGAAGCCTATGTCTGCTGACCAAATATGTATGTGTGCCAAGTATCAATTTCTGCACTTTTCAACGATGTGAAGGCTAAATGGAGGCCACTCAAAAAATCCCATATTTAGTTTTGTTAGGGTTTTTTTAAAATTAGTATTACCATCCTGAGTCAAAGCTAGGTGTATGTTGTCAAAACCAACTCTGTTTCTCAAATGTTTTCACCTACAGAAATAGTATTTTCTGACTGCATAGAAGTCAGAGTAAACTAAGCAAAAATCACTGAGTTGACTAAATGCTGGTTTTGAAACTGAAAAACTCATGATCGTCTCACTAAACCTCTCAACAGATTCATCCTTTTATCTGGTGCACATTGCCACCCCTGTCACCAGCGCAGACAGGTCTGTGTCCAGAGGTAAAGTCCTAGAGTCTGGTTTTGGTTAGTTACGGTGCTATGTGTGGCTCAGCAAAAAGAATAGTTCTTTATTTGTTGCCAGTTTTAACAGAGTAAATTCATCGCATTGCTTCTTCTAGCCCTACAATGCCAGCAGCCGAAGATGGCTCTCAGATTTGCTGTTCCGCATCCTGTGTGTCATTGTCAGTGCCGGGGTTTCGTATGGGTGTGTGTCTACCAAAGCTCAGTGCCACTCGATCTCAGCCGTGCCCTGATATCGAGTGAGTCACTCCAAGGAAAAGCTATGGCACGCTATCTGCAGTTTGGATGAAAGCTGCCTGTTGTATCAGAAAATATATTGGTCTTTGGAGGATTTAAATCCTTCTGAATTTAATTGAGAGGAGGACTGCTGAAGGGCGGTAGGGTGCTGTCAGGAACAAAGTTGGTTTCTGATGTAAATGGAACTATCTTTTTAATACAAACTGTAATGCTGCGGGGGTTTTTTGTTACACATTTCCAGTAATTTCCCATTTTACCATAAACATATATTTATGGTCTATCCTGCTCTTAAGTATTATTTGTAAAATCTTTTTAACAAATATTTTTCAATATATATTTTTGCTTTCGTATTGAATTACCGAGCACTGTTCCTTTTATGTCTTATTTATCTATTTCTAAAATAAATTATGTTTGAAGATTATGTTTGTATACCTTCTGGAGAAGCACTGTTTTTAAATACACCTCTGGTCTGTTTGCTTAATGCATGCATACCATCAGGTTTATACATATACTGATATTTTTTACAGTGATTAGGAGCTAGAATTATTAAAATAACTTTACCATACCTGAAGTACCATAAAGGTTACTAGTAATCTATCTAAAGAAATATGCTTCTTTCAAAACCTCATGCTCCTTAGCAGTACATTTCTTTTGTCTACATTTTCTTCAAAGAAATCTGGTCTAAGCGGGAATTCCAAGAGTTGCACATCCCCTAACAATGTTTACATGTATGTGTGAGTGTTTATACAGTGTTTAGAGCTAGAGAGAGAGATATATAGTGCTTTTATATATATATATCTGTGTATGTATGTATTTTGTGTGCATGTACATATAAAGAAAGAGCATGAGGGTGTATAAACGCATTTATCACATATTCAATTAGCAAAGTTTATAGGCAGTATATATTACATAGAATAAAACTGTAGATATGTGCCTATCTCAGTACCCAATATATCTTGCTATAAAAGACAGCTAAGCACTAAGGTTTTCATTTTACCACGTTATGTTGAGATTTGGAAAGGTCGGTCTTCCCTTCTGAGAATTTACTGGGTTCCTACTATATTATAAAGTGACTCTTGATAACTCAGAGGTTAGGATACAATATGATAAGTACAGTTTTGAATTTCAGTTCCTTTTCTTTCTCTATTTCCCTTTTACTCGTTCCAGTACTGTCTCCCACTATTATAAAATACTATTTTTTCTATTATATAGACTCATTCTCTTAAATCTTGCCAGTGAAAATGTCATGAACATGTTTCTGTATTTCCTCCAAATTGTGAGCCTCTGCTTATTTCATAAATAGACACATGTAAATCAAGTTCAGTTATTTATATTCATACAGATGGATATTTAGTAAGTGTGTTACCAAAAATTTTTCAGGGGTTCTACTGACTTTCTGCAATCTTTTAAATAGATTTTATTAATTTGTATTTAGTATGTTTTTTATTTCTATGGAAGGTGTTCATTAAAGCTCAAATAATTTATTTCTAATAAAAACTGAATGATGATATCAAAGATATGAGGTTTGATTTCCCATCACTGAGTTGGAGCTAAGAATTATGAGCTGAATTTCAATCTGTTTTCTCAGCATAGTTTTCATGCTTTCTCTGCTAAGAGAAGTTATCCATGGTCATCAGGTGGATGAGCTGCCCTTTGCTTATGGTCTCAGTTTCCTTCTGAGCTGTGATGTTGTTTGACTTTGTTCTTGATATGATCACCAGAGTCTGACATGAAATTTGAATCCAAGACCTTTCCTCAAAAGAATTTCCTCCTTTCTATTGTCTAGGCAGTACAAAAAGTTTTCTTTTATCTGTGTGCATCAATAGCAAACAAGTTGCAGGGATATAGACATGCTGACGCTAATATGGATCTGAAAGACTCCAATCATAGACTTTCCCCCACAAAAATACTTTTCCTAAATCCATGTCTAAACCATCTGATTCTTCCTTTTTTCTTTTCTTTCTCTCTCTCCCTTTCTCCCTTGCCCCCTCTCTCACCCTTTCTCTCTTTCTTTACTTTCTCTCTTCCTCTTCTGCTAAAAAGAAAACAATAGGGGACAAATTCTGGTCTTACCCAGACACTAGTGCATGTGTGTTTCAGATAAGCAAATGACCCACAGAAAGAGATACCTCAAACAGGTGAATGGAATTTGGAACCTCCTTTCCCCTGAACTTTTGGAGTGTTTCAGTAATTGCAAACATTCAGGAACACACATGCCTTCCATGACTTAGACATAATTTATGGGCAGAAGCAATTCGGTAAAAGAAAAAATCCTCTTATTCTAATCAAATAATATCACAAGCTCTTTAACTGTTATTTTGTGTTAAATAACTGTTTAAATAGTTTAAATTTTAAAATATAAATTAATTGAAACTAAATACAAAATAAGAGCTCAGTATTTTCGGGCAGAAGTGGGACTTACAAAACAGCTTCTTATAAAGTAGGAATAAATCTGAGTATTTTGTTAATTTTAGAGAATTATGTTACATCGTTGTATGGTATACCAAAACTTCCGTTTCTTTGGAAGCATGCCATTGTTGGAGCTGTACTAGACTTTAGTTAAGAGGACATTTTTGGCTTACACAGATATAATATGATGGTCTTATTTTTGGGGGGGATAAACGGTCAAAGTATTCTATATTTTCAAATTGATTTGTTGATAAGGTGATTTGTATGATCTCAACTGCTAAGATAAATGAAAAATATCTGTGTCTCAGCTACTCAGTGCTGTATATCTTTTGTGATTACGTATCAACCAAAGTTGCCAGGGTCTGTACAAACAAGGTCATGATCATGTGCAGGACCTAGGTGGTATTAGGATAGAAAGGGATGAGAGAAAAGGAAGATCTTGTTAATGTATAATTTTTATTGTGGTGAGATAGCTCTATCAAAATCTGAAGTGCCACATCAGAGCTCTTTGCAGATGTAGTTTTGAATCACATTCTGGCATACTTTTTAAATTGGATTAGTGTGGATTTATTATTATGGATAAAAGTAGCACAATGTTACTTGCTAACTTTGAATGTATGTGAACACGTGGATATGTGTTCGTATCTGAGATGAAAGATCTGATTCGTATCAGGTTTATCATGATTGTAAGGTAAGATGTCTTAATTGTATTTTTGACGGACTTTTTTTGATTGTTAGATGTTTCCCTCCCTTTGAAAACTAATCTCTTGACAAAGAAATGCAACTTAGACTTGAAAAGCATATGGTAAAGTTTTCTTTGCTATTTTAACTGGATGAAACTATTTCAGTTCTTAAGGATGGTACAAAAAGTTTACGGTCTGATTAACTTTTTTTCCATTTTTAAACTTACCTGAGTTAAAATTATAGTTTTTGTATAGCACTGAACTGTATTCTAACTCTGTTGCATTTTATTTCTTGAAATATAGTAAAAAAGAGAAAGCAAGTAGTTCTGTTTGCAAGTATCCAGTTATTGAAATTACATAAACATATAGGTATAGATATTTAGAATTATGCACTATGAAAGCAGAATCATTTTCTAACTTCTACCTTCTGCTTTCAAAAGCATCTGGTTTTGGTGGCGTTAACATGAAACTATCTATAGCAAACATACCAATGAATCCAACTGAAGCTGGGAAAGTGCTTTTCTATTTTGAATTAGTATATTTGTAAACAAAACTTTGAGAGGAGGAAAACATTAGATTATGTTCTCAAACTTAGTAGAAGGGAGGCAGTAGCTTCTACAACCTGCTGAGATTTTGATTGCTATTGATTTCAAAGTTAGAAACCAAAACCACTGCAATTTATAGCAGAAGTGTATCTCCTAACTCATGTTAACCTCAGAACTTGGTGAGAGCTGCAGCTGAGAGCTGCTGGCACTAGTAAAGGTATGTCTGATACTGTTAGTAGCAGCAGTGATCAGCATTGTTGTATTCACTGTTCTACAGTCCATGCTGAGACAGCTTGATCTGTATTTTTTGGAACTGAGTGGGAACAATGGATTTACCACAAATTGTGCAAGAAAATCCTTTTTCCTCCCTCAAAATAGCAGTAAGCTACTCTTCCAAATACAGGTATCTAATACTTTTCAGAAGTATGTCCCATTAGACACATTGAAGTAAGATAAAAGCTTCTATGTGGAGCCTTCTCTTCACACTAAATATTTTAAATTTTTAATAGATGTTTATACATAGATATATACACAAAAATAAGGTTATTTTCTAATACTTTTAAAATTCTCACTTTCTCTATAAGGGAGTATTCTAAGATATTTCTTGCTGTTTAGTAGCACAGCTGAACATTTTTAGATGGCCCAAAGTAGATTTTTATTTTAATCTAACAAGATGACATTGTGACTAATTAAAAAACAGGGATAAAGGGAATGGTGTTTACATACCCATGGGGCAATCATCAAACCTACTATTTTTGAAAACATTAGGCTTGAGGATTCCTTCACACTTACTAATTCAAAGATAATAACTTCTAAGTATGTGTTGAATACATTTTAAGTAGTAACATTCTTTGGCCCTTGTGTGGCCAAAGTTGTGAAGTAATGCCTGATAAGTGATCTTTGCTGATTCAATTCCCTTTTTTCATCAGATTTATTGTAAGATCACTTCTGTGTATTATTTCTTTGGCCAGCTTCTTAACTCAAGTTGCTTCATACCCTGTTCATCCTTTAAAGGAACGCTTGTAAGGTCTAACACCATGAGATTCTTGTTTTCTGATCTCTAATAGAGGGTTTAGGATTGTCTTATTTATGTTTTCCTATTTTTATATTAATATATTGAAACTATGGTGAGTATTTTTGTGTAACGGTCCAGGCGTTCGTAAATTCTTGCTCTTGACATTTGACAAAAGTGATAATAACCAAAGGAATTAATGTCAGATGTATAAATCTTCTTTGACAATCTATTATAACCATTTAGGATATGCTATTTGTTATATCAGAGTTCTTAAAGATTACAGATCATGGAATCATAGAGTAATTCAGGTTCAGAGGGACCTGTGGAAGTCACCTAGTACAATCACCGTGCTCAAAACTAGGCTAATTTAGATCAGTTTGATGTGGACCTTGTGCAGTTGACTTTTGAGTATGTGTAAAGGTGGAGACTCAAAACCTTCCTGAAACACTAGTTCCTATTTGACTACCCCCATGGTGAAAATTTTTTCCTTGTCTTAATTGGAATTTTCCTTGTGTTTAATTTCTACTGAAGGACCATGTATATACTTTACAGATTGATTTGAAGTACTTGAGTACCAGTGAAACCTTTTCTGGGGCCTTAGAGAAAATCCAGGAAAGTCTGTTTTGAACAGAAGTCATTAAAGCAGATCACACATTCGTTTTCTTTCAGTCATATCTCTTTGTTTCTTTGACAAAAGTGTGCATTGTATCACAGACAGCATCCATGCTCAGTCGTACTTAGAGTGATTGTACTGTGAGCTCTCATACAATAAGCTTGTTCTGTGGCTTCCCAGTTGAAAAAGTCATGATGGGATATGGTGAAAATTTCCAGTCAGCTCTAGTGAGGCCTCACTTATTCAGGTGGTCTTTATTTCTTTTTTCCTTCCTTCCTATATTGAAAATTGCTTCATTTTGAATGAGAAGACTGAATCACTTCCCATGAAGAAGCTGCAGGATTTTCTTAATCACAGTCTCGTTTTTGTCTGTGTCTCCATCTTCCTCTTCACTTCTAGATACCGAACAGTCTTCAGCTGTCTTGTCATGATTCAGCAAACACGTCTTCATCTTTTTCAATCTTCATGTCTTTTGCACTGTTTTAATGCATACAGTAGTATGTGGCATCATCTCAATATTTATTTTGTGTTGCTCCGTATTATTGCTAATACAGAATCTGTGAATATTCAAACAAATGAATTTTAAACTAATGCTGAAAACCAAGCATATTTGGGAGAATTTTACCCTTTGCCACGTCAAGACTTCCAAGAAAGTACTTTTTCCTATTCAGCCTATTTCTGGGATCCTCCGAGAATCCTCTGGGAACCTCTCAGAATTCTCTGAGATTAATACATTCCTATATCAATACAGATGTTTAATATTTCTGGATCCTCAAGTTTATGTAGGTGTCTCAGTGGAAATCAGAATCTCAATTGTTTTTATGGATTACCTACTTATATGCACAATACCCAAATTAATTCAATTTACTTATAAATATTTTAGATGTATCTATTCATATGCATTTTCAGGGTAAAGCCCAAAAGAACACTGTTTTCTGCTCACTTGTATGGCTCATCAACTTTTGTATTTGTCTTTATTTTATAAATGTGTTGAGAGTTTTCATTTGGATTGCATCTAGTTTTACTAGTGAAAACACCAGTAAGTTGGCATAGTTTTGATTGTTTCACTCACAGAGTAATGAGTGAACCACACCTTTTCAGAAGTTTATTATGAAGGTTGGATGTTAAAAGCAGATAGAAATGACAGAATATTTCTGTCAATAGCAATTAAAAAGAAAATGTAATTGGAGGGCAAAGTATTCTTTTAGTGTTTTCTGTATACAAGATGTACGATGGTGCAATTGTCTGTTTGCTTTCAGCTACCAAGCATGATTTATTAGTTACAGTATTTTGGCTTTGAAACACTGAACATGGATAAGACAGCACGTGCTCAGTTGTGTAAGGGTTCCAACATCTGTCCTGACAATCCTCTTACAGAAAGTCTTTTTGGAATTAGGAAATGGCAACATGAGTTCTGAAATGGATATGAAAGAAACAGAGTAAATGGGGTGGGGGGATTGGAAGAGAATATTTCATTATTTCATTGCCCCTTTTTAACACATTAACTGCTTGAACTGTTTGTTTTTACGATTCCAGATGGTAGCAAGATGCATATAAATGAATAAAATGAAATAGAACAAATCAAATGCTTGGCTGCTGTTCAAGAGCAGCTAAGGCTAAGCTTTATTAAATTCACATGAGGATATGATAACTGTGGAATTTCACAGAATGAACTGCAATAATCTTACTCATGTAAAACATCATTCTTCTTGAGATAGATGGGAGAATCTAAAATTTTATCATGGAAAAAACAAATCTCCTTTGGAGATTTATTTTCAGAGGACATTCACTACTTCAGTGAAATCAGAATCAACAATCCGCAATCAGATTCAGCATCCTCAATCCATTTTTACACATCAAAAGTTTTAAGCAGTTTGTTCTTTCTCAGCGGCAAAGTAGAGAATATTTTGATGAAAGTTAGTATGTTCTAGGTTAAAACTCTTCCCTGTGTCATACAAAGTCCCTTTAGGAATAAGCATATTTATATTTAAGAAGGGGGGGAAAGTATTACATTTTAAAATTATATTAGACGTGTTTTATTTATATTCAAATGGGAAAAAATATAAAGCTGACTAAATCAAATATTTTTTATGATCTTTTGTAGGATGGAATTCACATTGTTGATGCCTCTTTTGTGACTAGATAATTTTTTATGCTTTTACAGTTGAATGGCTGTGTCTAACTCAATGTTTTTCAAACATCTCTTTTGTTACTTAATGAATTTAACTTTAGGCAATTTTTTTTAATATACTATTTTTCTCTTATTTTTTTGCATTGAAACTCCAAACTTACTGTTCAAAATTTCTGATGAAAGAGTAAAATGTTTTCCTCAAAAACTCTGAAATATTTTTACAACAAATACTTACAGGATATATTTTGTTTCCATTTAAATATAGTTCAAATTGAATTTCATTCGTAAAACTGCATTCGTAAACTGCACCCCTGTATCTAAAATTAAGGAAGGAGAAAATGCTAAAACCTGGGACTAAATGACTCTGAGCACCCAAATCTGTTGAGGAACTGGTCAGGGAAAAGTAAGGGAAGGAATAAATCCAAAGCTGGTTTTATATTCTCTTTACATTTCCTTGATGGTGGCATGGTCCCCGTGCAGTACCTTCTCTATTAGATATAGCATGGATGGAGGAATCTACACAGCACTTTTTGTAGTATTTGGACATCCTCAGAGGAGATTTTCTTCAGTGGACAGCTAAGATTATTTAGTGGGCTTTATGTCAATAGAATGATGTGTAGCCTGGCTTAATATTGACTTAGCTTTTAGCTGTATATTTGTAAGGTATTTACTCTCCATAATGACTTACTGTTTTTCCCATTTACCTGAATAGAAGCGCAAAGCAAAGAAGCAACAGTGTACGGCTCTCTGAAAGTCCCATGAAGAGATCGTTGTCACAACCAGAATTTAGTCTCTTGAGTAAAAGTTTCAAAATGCAAAAGTGCGAAAGGCAAAAAAGAGAAACTGAGTCAACTCTTTACCTTGTGGTAAGAAATTTACTATCAACATGACTCAGTTAATTGCAGGTCTTTCTTGTAAGTGAAATAAAAACTATTTGTAGAGCAAATATATATATTTTTTTATATATTGGAATTTTTGGTAACAAAAATATATTATATGACAGGCACTTGTATCCTGTTCTGAAAAGATTAGTGACATCTTCTGATCTTGTCTTTAAAACTTAATTCTGTGGTTTTTAATCCTGCATTGAAAGGACTCAAAATTAACATTTTAGAACAAAGGGAAAACTGTATGAGAGAGCAGTGAACTATTTTGAATATTATATGAATATAAAGTCCAAAATATAAATGTTAGTTGTAACTGAAACTTTATCAGATTATTGATTGTTTCTTACTTATGAGTGATACTTGTCTTTACTGTGCATTAGATTTATTTATAATAAAGTTATTTTTGAGCAATATACAAACCTAGAGCATAGTTTGCAAATAATACAGGGAAATATTGTAGTACAGTAATTACATGGTTTTCAATAGGTGCAACTGATTGACATTTATCCATTCTGTAATAGGAAAAAAAAATGTTTAAAGATCATGGGAAATTTTTATAGAAGCCGATGAATCATTTACCTTCCAAAAGTTAGGTATAATTAGAGTGGACAAAACATGGAAATAAAATTAGAAACAGTAGAAGTTTTGATGAAATCCCTTGTAGCTGGTTTGGGTGATGTCAAGCGCATGTCAGTTTTGTTTTGAGGGGCTGAGTAACTTGTTGACTGCTGTCCCCTTTGAAAATGAAGTGGAAAACTGAATCTGGCTGCTTGATGAACTGAAGGTATGTGTCAAAGCCACAAATGCAGAACTTACTTAAAGGCTACTTACACTTATTCCTGAAAATAATAGTCAAATGGTCTATATAAAAATTAATGGCCAGAAGTCTGACATATGTCATAACAGATAGGTAACCTTTTGTCCCTGTGAAACCAGGCCAAATAAAAACTCTCAGATTTAATCAAAACTGTTTTTCCTTTGCCTGTGTCAATCAAACCTTTCCTATTGATAATCTGAACAAAACAGGGTTGAGAACACAAAGTCTGCTTTTGTATTATTAAGATGAAAAGATTCTGCTAGGGTTTGATAACATTTGAGATGCAGAGGCTGTTACAGGAACATAATGAATATCAAATATATCTGCAAAAAGGACTTTTTATCAAGATAAAATTCTGATGAAAAATGCCACTTATTCTTTATTTTCCATCAGGCAGGTTTAAAGACTGCAAGTCAAGAATGTAGATCTAGATTTAATGGAGGTATTTAGTCTAGTACTCTGTGTGCTGAAATGTGAACCTTGTATTCAGTCACTTCTCATCTGATCCAAAAATTAATTTAAAAATTAGACTCACTTCTTTCATATTCAAATACAGAATATTCACAGAATCTATTAATTAGAATTTAACAATGGATGTCTTGTGGGTAAATCTCTATTGCCTGTTACTCCAAAGGAGTTCTGTAATATTTGGATTGGTTTCAATGTAACTATTTATTTTGTGAATTATTTCTAGAGGAAAAAGTGTCTGACTAGTCACTTTTAATTTACACACCTCAGAAGTACTAGGTTCTATGAGTGAAGAAATCAGATTGGACACAATGAATCAAAAGTTGCCATGTGCTAATTTCATATAATAGTTCAGGACTGTCTTTTTTTTTTTTTGAAGATAGAAGAGGGTTATTAGTCTGTTGTTAATTGTTTAATTGGTTTCTGTTTATTTCTGGTTTTATCTGGCAGTATAACATATCTGATACTGACTTTAAGGGTGTTATTCAGGACAGGGAGTAAGGGAGGAGCTGGAACAGGATGTTCCACTACTGGTCAAAAAAACGTTATGTGATGGGAGTTCCCAAGTTGAACATACTGCAATCTTCCACAGGGATTGTGAAAGATTGTCTTACACTGTTTCTGTTCCATGACTTCTGTGTGGTTGTAGGCTTTGTATGGTTTTTCTTTTTCGTAATTGTTTTTGTCTTAGCCATACTGTGGCAGGAGATTGGAAGAAAAAGAAAAAAGGTCAGAAAAGCTTAATAGCAATTTTGTTTTTGAAAGGAAGAGACCGGTTGATCCAGCTTAAATGGTTGCAGCTAGATCAACCGATAACCATTGAATTACAGAGACAAATGCAAACTGCAAAACCTTCCAGGTCAGCACTACCGCAGCTGTAACCAGAAGAGGAAAGTGAGAAGGAAAGGTGAAACAATAGGACATAACGTAATAAAATTTTGAGGTGATATCCAAAAACAGATGGATGGAAATGGGAACCCCCTCTTTACTAAGTAAATGACAGAGAAAATCAAAGAGAACTGAATTTCATAGCCCTGGCGTTTGGAGTGTTGTTGAGGATGAATGGGGTTTTCTTAATGAAAGACAGTGTTCCAATTTATGACTGCATTGATTGTACACCAGGGTGTTTATGCAAAGTACAGGGACATATTCAGGTGTAGGTATGATCTCACTGAGGAAGTGTTCATGCTAAATCCCTTAGACTGATACCAGTGAACATTTTGTACATATTTTAGTAGGAGAAATATTGAAAAGTGATGAGGTAATGTTTTACTTTGCTTTTTACTATCTTTGGGTTACTTAATTCTCTTTTGCAAATTTAGAACAGATTGGCTGACATGCTGGATCAGTAAATATGTTGTATCAGGCTTAGATACTCGACTGTCAGTGGGCTGAAGCACAA
This sequence comes from Strix aluco, assembly GCF_031877795.1. NCBI lineage: Eukaryota > Metazoa > Chordata > Aves > Strigiformes > Strigidae > Strix > Strix aluco. The sequence goes on along the minus strand of NC_133940.1, from coordinate 24,117,801 downwards.
GCCTGGGGAGAGAGAATAAGCAGAGCATACAGCCTTATTCACTTCGTATTATGTAATGCTTGATGTGGAAGACAGGCATCAGAATCTCATAGTGTTTTCTTCCAAGTGATAATAGTTTCCATTTTGAATGACTATAAACATAGCAGAAATATTTTTTTATTAAGGATTTAGGTTGGAATTCAGTTCTTCTGTAGGAGGTGAAGGAAGAGAGACACACCTAGAGAATCACCTGCTGTAGCTGTCTCCAATACCCAACATAAGCTGTAATGAGTCACTCTCTGTAACTATCTTTCCTCTATGACCGTAGGAGGAAACTATATGAACACTTAGCTTTTAGATAGCTAAAGCTGAGTAAGATGATTTCTGCAATCTAATACAAAAATAATTTTAAAAACTTGGGCTTACAAAGCTGAGAACGTTTTGAAGCTATGACCTTCAGTACTGTCGGCATATGTACTCTCTGTTAGAAAGAGCTGAGGTAATTAAGTGATAGATAATGCAGAGAGGAGTTTTCAGAGTAGAAGTATTGTACTCGGATATTTTAACCTCCATTGACTCTAATGTTAGGGTGCTTATTCCATGTATGTTGTTAGAAGTTGTTTGAAATATTAGTAAATTTTACTGTGTAAAGAGAAATTAAATTCTCTGATATTTTCTCTTATTTTTATAGAATAAACATTTTATATGGTAAGTTATAATGATTATATTTCTTACCTTTGAAGTAATTTCACTACATCATTTTGGTATGTGTATTTCTATCAATCTTATTCACCTCTTTTACTCGTTGCCATAAGCTGATAAAGATTCAAGTGCATTCATTCGGCTTGTTTATTTGGGCATATAATTTATTACCAGTATATTTTCAAAGAAAAAAAGAACAAGAATTTTGGAGAACATGTATTTAATATATCAGCACATGCCTCCATATTGCCAGCAGACAACCTGCAGTGGATCCTGGTACATTCCAGTAATCCAAAACTCATGCCTGAGGAGAAAGTGAGAAATGTTGTCTTCAGGCAGTGTGGATAGTGTAATCGCTTTCTTGTTTGCAAAGTTCACAGGTGTCAACATACATGTTTTTGTTTCCTTTGATAGCACCTAACCTTTGGAGAAAATGCCACTCACTTTGCATTCTGTGGGTACTCACTATGGACCTCAGTCAATGAAGCATCAGTCAGTTTAGTAAGTTCCTTTGGCAACACATCATTACAAGATAAAGTTCATGTCATGTTGTAAGAGAAGTCAGAGTCACTGTCTTCTCGAGCTGTCTTCCTATACTGTTACTTCGTAACTTGCAGCAAAACAGCTTGGGGGAAGCAGTCCAGTAGAGAACTTGTTTTCAGAAAACACTTAAATATTTTGCTATGTCAGTGCTACTATCAAAGCCTAAAATGAGTTAATGGTTTTAAAGAGGTCATGTTCCTTTTGGGTTATGCTGCCAGGACTGCTTTTGGAAAAAACAGACTAAGAATGATAATTTGTTAGTATAACAATTCTGAGATGGGATGTAAATGGAGAACATTGTATTCAGTTGCCTATTTCCTCTTCCCAGAAACCCTTGGAAAACTGAGCAGCACAGTTACATTTTTATGCAAAAGTGTAGGAGCAAAAGATGGAAGTAGAGTGATAGGAAGATGGGAAGTGGACACTTTGAGGAAGAGGACTTCATCCAGATTAAATCTGGAAAATCCTAAAATGCCACAGAGATTTTTGAAGCAGAAGAAACTTGTTGCTTTGCACAGCTTTTGGTAAAGTCCAGGAATTTTGAAGTGTGTTAATCAGTTTTTACTTTATCCTTCCTTTGGAAGGAGTACTGTGTGGGCTGAAAGGGACCTTATGATGTGGGAAAACTGAAATTAAACTCCACTGTAATACAATTCTGCCTTTTATCAAAATAACTTGTTGCTCTTTTACTGTGGCTGGAGATAGACATCCCAAATCTTATAAACTGCCATCCCATGTGATAGTAATTAACACATTGTGATGTCCAGAAGGATTTCAATGTCTAATTAGCATCTGACAGCTGAACTATATTTTTAGCACAAGTGCAGCTCCTGTCATGTCAGTATTTACATGTGTTAAAGTGTTACGGTAAAGCTGCTCTTACACTGTGATACGTTTTCAGACTGGAGAGGTTTCAAACCTGAATCTTCCTGAGTAGTCCTGATGCTCACATGTGAGATTTAAGGAGTAGAAAAAACACCCCAAACTATATTTTTAATCTAGTTTCTGTTAAGATAATTTTACAAAAAGTTATTTGTGATGGCTGCATTTTGATAATCCTTAAAAAAAGAACTTCTATTATTACTGTTTATTATTTGGCTAATATTTAATTCTTCAAGGCCACATCTTGAATTTATTTTAATGTAAAATCAAAGGTACAGTTATTTGATGCTGCATCTCATTTGCTTTCTTCTAGTTTGGAGAAATAATGTGCTTTTATTGTATCAATAAAAGACCAAGAAAAAAGTATAATAACGAATAAGTAGAACAATATTCTATGAAGACATCTTTGCGATACTATAGATTGTATTGCATTATATTTGTTCACAGCTTTGCATTGTAAGAAAACTACAAGGAGATGAAACCTCATGAGAAAAAGCACTATGAAATAAGAACAAACAGTATCAGAGCATAAGGTGTCTTGCTAACCTTTAAAAATGCGATGCAGTTCCACACAATTTTCTTCATTCAGAAGCAATCTGCAGCATTTTAGCAGCAAACCAATCAGTTCTCACTAACTTTGATGTATGAGTTGAAATTTAATACAAAAAAAGAAAAGATCTTTTGGAAAATCATATTAACGGAGATTCATTTTCATTATGTCCAGTTTTCTTTCATTATTGGATAGTTATAGGTATATCTTTTCCCCCAGTGCCCTGCTGTAGATTATTTTTTTGTGTGTGTTTCTTCACATGCCTTGGAATCAATGTGGTAGTCTCTGCTACCAGTTTGTTCCATTCTATCTTTCTGTATTAATTTTAGCTCCAAAATTTTGTGGTTAAAATTTTAGAATCATCTGTCATTCACTGTGTTTTGACATCTTTTATTTCTTTGTTCAGCGGCAAAAGGTTTTTACTGCTTTATAGGAAATAATTTGCTTGGAGTTTTGTATGAAACCAAGCATCTTTGCATGAGCTCAAGTACTGAACAACAAACAAAAGTGAAGATACAGTAATGGAATAATTTTAGTAAATTGTTGAAGTTCCGGATCGTGGGTCATTATCTGCTTTTAGCTCACTCTATTACCTACTTTTAGTGACTCAAGACACTGGAACTCGATTATCATAGTGAATGAGTACTCATATCTTACAGTGAATTCAGAGGAGAGTGCATTTGCTCAGGAGTTGAAGCTGCTGAGCATCACTGGTAGAGTATGACATCATTCCTGTTCTTCAGAAATTCTTACTTCTGTACATGCTTGAGACAGGCTTTTCAAAACTATGCAGGGTAACTCCACTTTCAGTACAGAAGCATAGTGATTGACTTCTGGGGAAGCAGTCAGGTCACCACACAAAGCTTTACAAAACTCCATTTATCCTGTTTTCATTCCAGGTTATCATTAAGAAGGTAGCCAATATGAAACAGGGAGGTTAAGGGTGAAGGCAAGTGTCATTGAAATGGCTGGAGTTATCTGTAACTCCATTACTGTCACTCTTTTATCTAATAGCATATTGATTTGTTTTAAAGTACTTAATTTTTCAGTGTTCTGTACCGGTTAGAGATACATCTTTTTAGCCACATGACAAACTGGTATGGAGTACACTGAGAATTATACCATTTATGACATTATATCAAATCAGGTAATTCTCTGTGTGTCTGTATAAAGAAGCATTACATTAAGCTAAACTTAGCATTACGTTAAAGTAAACTGTAGTTTCATTCTCAAATTTGAAGCAGAAATTACTTTGGTTTTGAATAATCAGAGATGTATGTGTACACATACATTTATTCCACTGGTTGTTTACAGATGTCTACAGGAAAAAAAAAGTTTAAAAAATTAGAACTGTTAAAATCAAGGCTTCTCTTTGTTAATCCACTGCTACGTACATCTGTTTATGGGGGTTTCTTTCTTACCAACAGGTTGAATTAGGACTGGATGAATCTAAGTTTGAACAAGACCTCTCTGGTTTGATAGGACTGGGACAGTGGATTGATCCAAGTGAAGTGTAATGGATCAATTACCTTGCTACTTGGAGAGGAAGGGAACTGTCAGCATAGGAAGGACAAGCTGAACTCTCTTTTCATGGAAGGGAGATTGCTAGGAAGTAGTGTAAGGGAAGGAAAAAAAGTTGTCCATTTTAGCAGTGGATGTTACAATGTATATCCCTTTAAATGATAAAGACAGATGATTAATGTGCTGGTAGATTCTGCTGGTCACCCTCACCAGTCATCCCAACAAAGGACAAATACAAATAATGATCTAATAAACGTTTTCTAGGAAATCATAAATTTAACTAAAATAAAATGTTGCTCAAGTAAACAAAAAGAGCAAGGATTCACTCGAGACATTGCCCATTATTATATATACTGGAAAAATGTCCTGCGTCCCTTTTCACTATGGAGGTCTAAATGTAAGGACAGGCTTAAATCACAGTGGGATGCAAGAAGAAATGTGTACTGGCCAGCTAATCTGTTTATCGGCAGTGCTGTAGATAAACATAGAGGAACATTCACTTGCAGCACTGTCTGTTCAGTCTCATCCCAAAATCTGCTGAAAAAAAGAACTTTTTATCATGTATGTTTACCAACCTATTCACAGTAGAACTTAGTGACAGTTTAGTTGGAACAGTGTGACTTCCTACAGTCTGATAAATACATTCATAGATTTTCCTAGTTTGGATGGTGTAAGAACTCACCATTTGGAAACCATTGGTATTAGTCTGACTACATTTAGAACAGATGTTCTGGCTTAATAGTCTTCAATCTCCATTAGCTATATTTCCATATCAAGGACACTGCAAGCTTTTTGAAAAAAATTTCTGAGTAATTACTGCTGCAGACTATTGCGAATTATTGACCTCTTGTTCTACATATTAGGGACTAACCTTACTATTCATTATTTATCTTAAATATCCATAACTATCCATTATTTAAAGGAAATATATCACTTCAGAAATCTGAGTATTCTTAGATGGCCAGCAAAAAGATTTTATTAAGTTGAAACAATTTTCTTTAATTATCCTTCAACAATTCACAGTTTAAGAAAAATCGCCCTTTTAACAAAATGAATCTAATGAACCACTCCAGAGAACTCAGAGTATGTACTGTATAGGAATCTCACTAAAAAAAAAAAATCTCTCCAAATAAAACATCTTTAAAACTTTCGCTTTTGAGGATTTTTTTTTTCATGTTGTACAATGGTTAATAAAACCCTGTAAACCCAGCCTAGCAGCCTGTGATGGAACCTCTTAAAGAGAGGAACATTGATTGATGGGTGTTGATATTAAGTAGTAGGAGAATTTTCCCAGCAGATGGGACCCATTAATTAGAGGGAAACCAAGAGCAAAACCTAGAAAGGATCTGAGACTGGATTAGATATGTACTGATTGACTATGCCTAAAGAGAATCTTCTTAATTAACTGTGTAGTGTAAATGATGCTCCATTAGATGGTGGATTTCACTGAGGATCTCTGCTTTGGTTTGACTTGGAAGAAGTAATGGTAACTGGAGAATGAGCAACATATCTTTGTGCAGGATGTTTTCTGATACAGACATTCAAAACAAACTTTATCTTCCTGGAAAGAAAGGTTATAAGCTTCGGAACTATGACTGATTTTGCTTTTTGTTCATACAGCTGTACTAATAATTCATTATATTCGGCTTTACCCATCTAGAAGAAAATAGGATGAAAAACTTTATTGAAATCTGGTTTAGGAGATCTGGACTAGGAATTAACATACCGTACTAACAACTTGATTGCCCTTGCCTCTTGTTCTTACATACTTCCTGAAGTTGCGCCCAGCTAAATAAATGAAGTTTACAAAATTTGAAGGTGTCTGTTACAGCGGAAGCTGCTTCACTTACATTCTGCTTCTGCTAGATCTGTAATCCCTTATTTCCATATTATAGCACTCTGCATCTATATGCCTACAAAGCAAGAACTTGGAGAGTCCTGCAGTTCTGTATTCTTTAGAGTTTTGTTTGAATAATGATTAGGCTAACCTGGCTTGGACTGAAAGAGCCTTTTCTTACTGTCCTTAAATGCCGTACAAATGAATCCTGATAAAGGGTAAGGTAGAGAATGTGAAACTGTTGCGGAGTACAAACCCGTTGACACAACCACCTAGAAGCCAAATCAGAGGCATTCTCTTTTTTACTAAATGTTTCTTGCTTGAATTAACTTATATACAGAAGCTGTCCTGAGGTAAGAGTACAGTAAAAGGGCGTATTAGTTTCACCACAATGAAAGCTAGGTGAGGTCAGCCATATGCTGAGGCACGTTGCTGACTACGCCTAATTTATCTCAGTAACATGGAAGAGTGTTTTCATCTCATCTGTGTTATGTTGTTGTTACGTCATGTTGTTATTTTTTTTTTTCTTAGAGCTGGAATTTCTCATGCAAATTCAACTGCTCAGCAGTAATAACTTTTTTTAGCAACGAAATTATTTTAAACTTGTACCTTCATTTCATGATTACTCCAATTTATCATCAGGAAGAGGCTTTTGCTAAATGCTTTGCTTGGTGTAATTGGTCACCATAAGATTCCAAGCAGATATTTTCTGACATTTTTAAGCTTTAAAAGATTATAACATTAATGAGTTCGGTAATGGTTAATTATATGCATTTCTCTCACCTTTCTAACAGGATCAAATGTACCAACTTTTCTGCTATCTCGCAAGAAGCTTCTTAACTTTTCTAATTCTCTTAACTCTCATTCATACTCTTGATAAGGAATTTATGTGGTATAGTTTTCCTTTTACATCAGTCAAAACAGAGATCCTTAAGAAATAAATCCAATTCAATATTTTATGGATTATCTAGGCAATTGAGTAGCCTAAGTTTAGTAAAATGTTAAAGAAGTTTCTGCAAATATTTCTGATACTCTTATAAAATACTCCAGGCTTACATACAAATTTATGTCTTTGTATGCTAGGGTTCTTCAATCCTTCTGCTGTAATGAAACTAATTAAAAAGAAAACAAAGGCTGATTTGACAGTTTACAGACTTTAAAGACCATTTTCTGTCTCTAAACTGTAGACAACGGTGTAAAAACAAATGTAGCAAGTTAGTATATAAAATATAACTGAAGTATAAAAAATTTGAATATGATACTTATTTCTAATTTGAGAACAAAGACCAAGGAACTGTGAAAGGTATTTGCTATGTAACAGCCTTTTGCACTAGGTAGAGGTAGCTGGGGCTTCTTTGGTGAACAGGGGGGAGAAAAAAATCATCTGACAAAAAAAATGAGGATGAGTTCTAATTTTATGGCTTGAAGAACCTATGATAAACTCCTTTCAGAAAAAAGGGGACAGAATTTTGAGATGTGCTAATCATAAATCACACTCAGATACTGCTGAATATATTAAATTTACTCTTCCCCCACAAATGTTTAGGCTTGGTATTTTATTGAAGTCTGCCATTATTTAGAATGAAACAGAAATGAAAAAGAACAGAATCTGAATCTGTTTGCCTTCCCATTTTCTAAATATTTCATATTCCTACAGATAATAGAAGTGCATGTTAAGCAGTAATGCAAAATTTGGCCATTTGGCTCTGAAAGATGCCAGATAAAAGTAAGGGTCTTCATTCAGAGAAGTCCATCACTTGCATTTTCAGTCCTACTTGCACTTATTGTTAGATAGTGTCTGTCAAATTTTCATAATTAAGATAAATCTAAAGGGTTCAATCTCAGCTGAGTGATATTCTCCAAGTTCAGTTTTTTTCTACCTGGTTATAAAAGAAAGATGATGATTAGATACCATCCATGTATTTATAAGGCGTACGCTGTGGCAGCTGGATAGATTTATCTCCATCTTTGATTTTATTTCACAAAGTTCATCCACTCCTGTTGAATAGTATCTATGCAATTTGGTTTGAGGTTTTATAATCTAGGAAAACTGTGGTTATAGACAGAATTAAAAACCTTAATTAAAAGTAGGAAAAAAAGCCTTCATTATGGGTTTGTGTTCAAATAGTCACACAAAATCAAGAATATCAGAGAGGTATTTCAAGATCGTGTCTCAGTGATGTCAGATACACTGATTACTGAGAGCACACTGTGAATGTTAAAGTGTGACAGACAGCTGTTTGTGACCCTTGAGTCACGAACTCCAGAAACATACTATATATCCCAGAAAACACAGAATTTCACCAGAAGACATATTCTGCTTCTGTTGCCTCTCATGATCCCAGTCCTTTCATGTAGCTTGATACCTGAAGTGAAGGTCTACTGTCATGCTTTGGGTAAAGTGAAGGATGGTTTGGCATTCTAGCATATATGTTAAGATGCTTGAGGGTCCTACCTGAGATATTCTCTATACTCATAGGTGAGGAGTTTTGTTGTTATTCCATATCTTAAAATACACTTAAGGTAGGGAAAAAAAAAAGTAAATGCACAACCATTTTTTCATAGGATTTGGAACAGGCAACACAATTTCAGCTGTTCCTAAGGGCAGATGAAAAAAGTCAAATCTATGTCTGACCTGCTCGTACAAGGGATAGCGCAAGTTTCTTTCTCTGCATGCAGTGGAACACGGGGAACGCATGACTGGAATGATGGACTGAAATGATCCACCAGCATAAATTAATACAGATGAACAGTTATTTTAATTCAAAGTGAGTAGCAGTGTAGTGACATTACATGGTGATTACAAAAGCGGGAACATCTCTTAAACTGGCCTTGTATTCTGCCAACCCAGGAAAATATGTCTCAACCACTCAAGTGAGAAATCTCTAGATCAGTTTTTATTTCGGCTACAAAGAAAAGAACAGTTCAGCCGTACACAATGAGCAAATCCCCCTCTCCCCCCTCCATGATTTCCGTTCAGACCAGGCAGACATACACTGCAGTTGTTCAAGGGTGCTGATCTCTGCCTCTTAGTGGGCAGCGTAGCTGAGGCCTGCCCCATCGGTGCTTGCAGGAGTGTTGCTGGGTTAGGAAAGCTGATAAATTCTTTATCACCATATGTTCTTCGAAACAGGAGCTATACTCAGTATCCGATTACATCAGTTATAAGGATGCTCTCTAGGGATATGTGATGCAGAGTGCATGGCCGTGACTGCACCAACGGTCCTTGCCCAAATTCCTGTGAAGTTTTGAGGCTTTGTTAATTTTCATACAACATTTTAAAGATGAAGCATGATAGCTAACATCATCTAATATTGTCAATTATGTGCAGAAATATATTCTGTTTCATATATTTACTTCCACAGAAATCATCCGACAAATTTCAGAATGCTAATGTACATGTAACTTACATAAACACAGACGTAACTTGGCATGATTTCAACAAAACTTTTCCAATATAACAGTGTGATTTAGCTACAATCAGAAATGAATGTACATACTTGGTCATGATATCTATAGTCTAGAAAATATACTTGGGAATTTAGCCCCTGATGGCAGGAAAATAATAAATGAAGTGATTGTATTCTGTACCAAGGTTAAAAATAACCTAATGGGGTTTTAATGATCTTACTAAAACCAGAAAGCAGCTGCTAGTTTTTCTGTCAAACAGGGTCATTTAACCAAAACTTGATTGGGCAAAGGAATTAACCATATATTTTCTGACTTTGAAATTAGTTTATATATCAGTTTTATTTTGCAGTTTGTTTAGCTGTCTGGATTTTGTGAACACATTTTCCCTTAATGATTGTTGAGGCATCCTTAATTAAGCAAGTGTAATGTGTATGTCATACAGCAGTCAAGAAAGAAAGGAGGGGAGGAGAATTTTTTGGGACCATGAATCAATATGCTCAAAGATACTGACACTGTATATTCTGTTGTAAATTCTCCCTCTGCTTTCCTATTACCACTGGCTATTGCCACTGCTTCGACAATGAATAGAGCTCAATTCGCAACATGAAGAAGATTCAAAATGCTTGTCTGGCACTGTTTGTTCCAAAAGCAGGAAGCAGAATCCCCCCTGCAGGTTGTCTTCATGTCCAGAAATGAAGCTTGTGTGCAGTGTGGCTTCATATTTTAGATTTGGAAAACACACATTGCAATGACCTGATTCAAATTAGATGCATAAAAAAATGGAAACGACATGACCATTCACAAGAGTTATAAACTGTAATATGGCATAATGCTGTGTGTTTCTACCACTCTTTAAAACAGTGAAATACACTCTAAATTAACTGCAAATTTTTTCTCTCAGTGCAGCTATACTGCTGTGCTTCAGTTAAAAATCTTGCTCAGACTGTTTTGTAATGTCTTCTTCCTAACTTCTCAGAAGAATTTTCTTAAGAACATAGTGCTTCAGCACAATCTACATTTAAAACTTTCTTTAAACGTCAAAACAAAAAAATTTTAGGTTTTCTTGTATTTCCCCAGTAACGGATTGCAATAATCACCTTGGCTTACCCTGCATTCCTTCCTCAGGCTAAGTTCCCACCGAAGCGTGACTTTGATGGAAGTCATGAGTAAAGAGTGCTGAACAGGACTCATTGTGATTAGACACGTATTTTGAAAAAGCTTTAGGAATGATAAACTGCACAGTTGCAGTATAGCTGTTTTATATTTAAGAAAGACCAATGAGATTTGGGGTCTTCTAAAAGAGTAAAATGGATAATAAGAAGTATGTTCTTTTGGAGTTTTCCTGAAGGCACTTTCTTGTCTACTTCTGTCATGCTCCAAAAAGTGTAAAATAAATTGTTAGAAACTAAATGAAAACTTCTACAAGGAGAAGCTTTTTTTGTCAGTGTAATGTAGGATGAAGTCTTCTGAGAATTCGCAGGAAATATAGTGGAGTAAAGATTAAAAAGCTACCAATGTTACAAACAAGTAAAAGGTCGAACGGGGCCATCATGCACACAGACCTTGAATAATTCAGGGTTTTGCTGTGCGTGTCACCCGCAGAGCTCAAATAGTTGAAAAAGTGCAGAATCATGGCTTCCTGAACCATGGTAGTAGCACAGATTATGAAAGACCAATTTACAACTATGTTAGTTAACTAGCACCAAGTAAGGGAGCTCAGTGCTTGCGACTTTTGTAAAGACTTAAGCCAGTAGAAAGAAGAATGAAATATGTAGTTTGGTGCACCACTCGGCAGTCCAGCCTTAGCTATACATCCTGTGCTGGAGTGCATGGTCAGGTTTATAAACCTAGATCAGACACTTAATACGTTTATTTTACTTTGGGTTTGTATGATAATTGCTTTTCTCTGTGAAGCATGAGATGGAGGACATTAAATAGCAGTTGGGAGTGAAACTTAGCACTAGGCAGCCACTGGATAAGTAGTTAGGAGTGACAATGAGTCTCTCTAGGGAATCATGTACAGGGTGTCACCTGCTGGCTGCAGCACAAAGGAGTCCCACAAGGAGACTGATAGGAAATAAAAAAGCATACAATTAAGAAATACAAAAGCGAAAATTACTTTGAAACTCAGTAGGGGTGCACAGCAATCCACTGCTCAGAAGCAGATGAAAACTACCTAGGTCAGAACGGAGTCATCCAAGTTCCACATAGCACTACAGATAATGAGTCCATTGCCAGGGAATCAGTCAGTGCAAACCCAACTATTTAAAGTGTCACAACTGTCAAGGACAGTTTAACTCATTGGTGACGGTGTTGAACCCATGTCACTTAGAGGCAATCACCAAATTAAATTTGAAATCTCAAAAAGATTATCTCCATTTAAGAGACAAGGTTTGAATCAATACGCTTTTGGATCTTCTAGTAAAAGAGGGATGTACGTTGATTCAAGTTTACAAGCTGTAGACAATGGTCTGCTAAAGCAATTACAGTCACACGTTAGGCTGGTTGGAAATCAATATCTGCAAATTTGAGAAATTTGCATTTTTTTTCTGCACAGGCCTATTTAAAATAAACTAATCATTTTCCCTCTTCAGGCTTTGAGTTACTGTTTTTAAATGCACTTATTGTGTTTAAAATGCACTTTATATTCTATGTTCAGGATTCTTAGAATCAGGTAATATTATTAAAAAAGTCTAGAAAAAAAGGAATGCCAGACCTTGGTTAAAATTATTGTCATGTACACCATGGGAAAGAACTTGAATATTCTGTGAAATTAACTTGATTTATTGTCACTTGTCTTTACTTAGCTTTCAGGTAGATTTCAAGCACATCAGTACAGTGATGCTAGCTTATTGTAGATTTACTTAGCCACACTTTCAACATCTTGATGTGCTATTTTGATTCTTTTAGTCCTTCCTCAGAGTAATTTTAAAGAAACACTAATTAAAGCTTTTCTATTGAATAATACATGTGCTTCACCCTCCAAAGTTTAGCTTAAGGGACTCACATTGACAAAAATACATTATATTCCTTTCACTTAATTTCATTAGTGGGACTTCTCTGACTTTGTGGGAACATATAGATTTTCCTCCAGAGCATGTTATAGCACAGAACGATTAGCAGAGCATTAGAAGTAACCACAGCCCAGGAATAATGTCAGTTAGCCCTATGGCAGTACGCGAGTTCCAGGGCAGTTTGTAGATGTTCTGTTCAATGGTGTATAAAATAGGGATGCACTGCATTGTACTTGAGGCACTTTCTCTAGAACTCCAGCCAAGTCTGATACAGTAAATAATTCAGACTTCTATTTTCCCATTTACCAAGTAGTATACTTTATGTACTGTATTAACAACAGAAGAACTTAAAGTTAAAAAGCAATCTTTTTTTTTTTTTTGGTATGCAAACCTGGAAAAGATGGTTCGATTCTTGTGTTTATGCTACTGAAAATCAAAAGAAGTTCTACTGAAATCAAAGGGGTTTTAATGGTGTAAAATTAGGTTAAGGAAGAGGAGAATCATGCCCTCACAAAACACAAAGAGGCAAGGGGTGACAGTAGTAAAGCATTGGTATTCTACTGTGAAGCTAAGCTTCCTGCAATAATGAGTGCATAGCAGAGGCCAAACAGAAAGCAATACATTTGGGTTCAACATCACATTCACCTTTTGTGGTCTGAGAGCACATGGGAACAAAAGGAAATACGAGCAGTGATTTCAAATATTTCTTGTTATCCTTTTATTTCTTTACTGCTTTCTATTCCTTTCTGTCAGTTATCAGTGATCATCATTTTAAAACCACTTGTAGTTCTGGGAACAGTTCGTACTCCTTTGTTGAAGCATTTATGATTGTCAGTAAAACTTTTCAGGCTATCATTTTATTTAATATAAGCCAGCCTTATTCTCTTTCAGGCTACCAGAAGCATTTTCCTTTTTCATCAGCCAGTCAAGTTGAATGGCTGTGCTGTATGTGTGAAGTTTTGAATTAATGTTCTGAATTACATCGCACTCATTCTCATTTTAGGGCAGGTCTTGCACAATCTTGATGTTGTGTATCTACTCACTATATGCAGACAATTTGTCAATGTTGATAGGAGTTTATAGATATGTGCTATTATTAATACTTTTTCTTTTTTTTTTTAAGTGCCAGGTCTAATAAAGTGAACAAATAGAGAAAAACATTCAGGAGTACCGATTTCAATGTTTGTTCTATCTAGTGCAATTCACAAAATTCCCACTGTGCAGATATGAACTAACAATAATGCAGATTCTTTTCAAACAAGGAAACTATCCGCTAAATAGATTTTCAGTTTAAAATGTTAATACAAATTAGTTGATAAAAGGCAAAATTGACTGAAATTCTGCCACTGCTGTTACCTCACTGAATGTCTGCAGTTACAACTGCTATTTTACAGGTTTGAAAATACAGCTTCGAAACCTTTGCAGTAGTGTCATGACTTTCCTCATTAGGTCACCCGCTCATCCTCCTCCTGGTTCTCTGATCATTTCTTTGTTGTGTTATCCAACAGAATATCATCTTCGATCTTCTGCTACTCTTTCAGTCCATTTTCATCATTGGCCTGTCCTTACTTCTTTTTCTGTTTCCGTCTAGATAATATATCTGAATATGATGAGTTTAAAGGGCATCACGGTACTGATGATTCACAATTCTGCATCCTTACTCTACATCAGATATCTCCTGTAGACATCGAACTGAAATGTAACAGTCCGAATTATGCTTCTGATTTTTTTTTTTTCCTAGCCTTGACTGTTAGCTTTCGCTGTGATGCATCCAAATGAGCAAGCTTTGAGGGTGGGATACCGGTCTGTGCACAAACAGTGGAGCACTGACCCAAACACAGGCTAATGCTTTTCCTTTAAAATAAACAAAAAGGTGCTTCATAGCTTAATGTGATATAAGGCAGTAGCAGAGCTAGTGGGATTTTTGTTTCAGGCTTGCATACAAAATTTAAAGACAAGGCTATCTATGTTCTTCAGCTGTTACATGAGGAGTTGAGTGTGCAACCCCTACATAACAGTCAACGTTTCACAACAGGTTTTTTCTTGCCATCCTTCAAGCCAAGAAATTTCTCCAAAGACGGGAATTTTGTTTTTACCAATATTCTTTAAGATACAGCTTTCTGATAGCATAACTAATGGCTTCATTAACATAATTAAACCATGCGCAACCTTGCTTTTGTTATGTTCTGAAGGAACTTTCCAGATTACATTCTGTGTTTATCCACAAGTGGTCATCTACATTTATATTTCTGTGGCTTCTGGTTTCATCCTGTGGCTGCATCTTAAGGCTTCTGCTCTCAGCCTGGATTCATTCAATATGCGATATTGTTAAAGAGTCATTGACAGTTCACTCTTCAGAATAACGGTTTCTTAAAAGCATATATATTTGTATGTATGTCATACTTTTTCAGTAATTGTATTGTTGATATGGCAGTGTTACTGATAGTTTTCAAATGTGTTTTCTCTATATTTGTTTGATTCTCTTAAGGTTACAGCACCTGTAAACAAGCTGCTTCCCATCTGATACTCCATTCAGAAGCATTTTACACTTGACGTCTTCCTAGTATGTTTTCATGCCCACGTATTTACTGGTTGCTAGATCATTATCATGATTTTCTTAGATTTTGCTCCATCTTGGATATTACACTTGTCCATTTGGTTCAAATCTGAGAATGTCCTGAAAGGGAGCTTTCACTTTCACAATGGGGAATTATTAGAATTTACCATGCAGCAGATGTGGCATTTTAAAGGCACATTACCATAAATAATGGATAGTACAGTTTTGATAAAATTTGATTCTTTTTGTGCACATCAACTTGGACACACACAGAGGTTACTGGAGACAACAGAACTTTCCTATCTCTTACAAAGTTCTTCCCACTTTCTCCTCAGATTATTCGAACTGGAAAAAATTAGTAGGTGACTACATATAAATACAAGAAACCTCTTACATAATCTTACTTTCAGACAAGTTCTCACTTAAAGTGTGAGGTTGATAATAAAACATAAAGTCCAGAAGTAATGCTAACCTCCTGTTTATTTCAATTCTGTGTTGAACAGTGAAACTTTTTTAGTTTGTTACTGAACTCTACAAACCTCCCTGGTTTTTGTTTTGCATTGTCACTTAGACAATGAATCAACACACCATAGCTTGACTCAAGTGATTGATTTTTCCTGTGCCTCTCTTCCATGTGCAGTACTGTAATCTACTACACATGTATAGCCCATTTACTTTGTGGGCTTGACCTCGCAAGGGGATTTCCATTTCTTTTCTCATTGTGAATGAGGGATAATACATAGACATTTTATCAGTTTAATTTATTCCCAAATGTTTATTGTGGTGCACACCACCATATCTCCTCAGACTCTTGCTTCCTTTGCAGCCAGGTGGGGTTTTTTGTTGGTTTGCTTTTTCTTTTTTTTTAATCTACCCTCATGTTTAGTATTCATTGAAACAATAGAACAATATTCTGACTTTCTAAAGGCAGAGGCTCAAAGTAAGAGGATACTACACAGACACTGTCCAAATTTCAATGACAGCAGTGTAAGCATATCGATGACATTACAGCTTTGCAAGAAAAATAAGATATTTATAAAAACCCTTAATATTATTGATACACAAGTGTATTATACATTTTGTCTTATAAAATTTGTATAGCTTCTTAAAGTTGTTACATTATTTGTAGTCATAGAAATAGGACTGGCCTCTATGCGTTTAAACAAGAAATGCCACTGATTGCCTGATAATATTTAGCATGTTTAGCCTGCCTACCTTCAGTGATCTTTTCCTGTGGTTTGTCACAGTTCTTGTCCCAAATCCCGTCTGTGTGATCTGACAGAGCAATGATCCTGACAACAGAAAAAACAGTTCAGGTAGATTCAGAGACAATTGGATTTTCAGTAGTTCTGGTGGTTGATGTAATATTGAGAAGAGTTATTCAAACCCACCTGATTCATCATTTTAGCCAAAATTAGCAAGTAGAACAATTTGAAGAAGCGGTTATCTGAGTGAAATTTGAGAACCAACAATGCTGATGAAAGTTTCAGTGGGAATATGTAGGTGAATTGTAAGATGATAATCTATCCAAACTTGCAACTACTCTATTACTGGTGTCATAACAGAATTTCTGTTACTCTGTGATCTTTCTTTTGATGGTAATAAGCTAGTCAGAAGACTTATTCTGAGCTTCCTCACCTGGAAAAACAACTAAAAAGGAGATTTTTCCTATCCAGTCTGTCTAGTAGATCTCTCCCTCTCCCTCCCCCTGAAATCTACCCATTTAAAACTGCAAAATCTCTTTAATCACTATCTTAATTGTAGCAAACTTGACTGAAATGTCTGTTTACTTGCCACAAAAGAAACTGTTAGATATAAAATGTACTGTCCATTGTAAATGTATAATCTAAAAAGGACTATTTTTTATTGGATCCCTGCCCTTCCTTTTCATCTTCACTCAAATCCATTCTCCTGTTGAATTACAAATAAAAAACCAGGTGCCTCAGGATTAGAATGCAGAAATCTTTTGCCTTATTTCTTGATTTTTTAAAAAAAGATCAGTAGGTTATAATCAACATTGTTTATTTCACTGCTTGACTTCCTAAATACTAGCGACTGGATTATGAGCTTGTCTGTGGATAATCAGAAAAGGCCAAGAATTGCCTATTTCGAAAATCCTTTCTAACTGGGGGTAGGAATCTGTATCTAGCAAAGCTGGTGGCAGCTCTTAATTCCTGATTAGTGCCAGCTGAAAAGCTGTAGAAATTAACTGACCAGACAGTAATCAGAAAGCAGAGACAGAGGCTGGGAATGCTTAATGGATGAACCATGATTATTAGCCTGACAGTGGAGACCTCATTGCAATACTCAAAGAAAACAAGAATTTTAACTTTCAAGTGGAGTGATGCTTAGAACTAGAAAATAGTTGAAGCAACTTGTATATAAGATAAGAAGACTTTTGTGCTTTTTCTGTAACTAGGTATAGTGGAATGAGCTGTCACAGCACTGTAATTGTCAGTTCTCACTTCTAGAGCCCTTAGGATACTTAACCTTAAGCATATGTTTAACTGCTTGGTTTGGTTACCTTGTGTCTCAGACTAACACCTAAATGCTTCAAAGTGTGAATGCCCTCTGCTTGTTTGCACTGCATACCCACAAAGGAGAAAAGACACTAGAGGTGTCCTTAGAGCAAGGGCTGGGTTTTTTCTACCTTTCTTGAAAGACTGAGTCCTGCCTATAAAATGCAGGAGATACCAAAGTCTTTAGATTATTTTTCCCTTTACATTTTCTGTGTTTGTTTATGCTTCCATATGCCAAGCAGGTTCCCACCAGGTTAAAATTCATAGCCATATGTGTTATAGATGAGCTGTTAATGCTAGGATCCTTGGTATAACAGTCATGTTTAGAAAAAATAATTCATGACGTCGTTAGAGATGTTCCAAAATACAATTTTTCTAATGTTGGAACTGGAAAAACATTTAGCAACATATCTAAGAATGCATAGCATTTTGAGAAGAAGCTTCAGTCACATCTGATAAGTGCTATGTGTGGTTAGGGTGGTTTTGTTTGTGCATTTGTTTTGTTAAGTCCAATTACACCTGCTCACTATGTGGAGGAATGAAGGAACTCCTAGTTAGGAAGCTCAGAGGTTTTACAAGAATTAGTTTGCAACATGTCACATGGTTCACAGTTGTATTAAGTATGATTCAGTACTGCCAGTTAGTCTGAAATGCTGCGATCCACCATTGCTCCTTTAGCACATAAGAATACTTCAACTGACTTAACATGTAATCTCTATATTTTGATGTCCTCTGACTCCATGACACAGAAACCCATTGGGTATCATGAATCTAGATATGCAGTAAGAAAATCAAATTGTGACTCCAAATTATTAAGAAACTTAGATATCTTTAAATGTCCCAGGCAGTGGTTTTCCAGCTTATAGAATTTCAGATGTTTTGATGACTTTCACCTGCACTTTTCCCATTATTTAATTTCTTGATCTAGTTTTGAGAAGGCTCTATTTTATTCCCCTTTTTTGAGTCATAGTGACCCAGTGCCTTAGTGCTAGTCACACACTTATCTTGGTATGATGTGAAAAGAATTGCCATCAATGTGACCTTTCTCTTTTGAATAATCGTGAGCACTAATAGAAAATAATGCAGAGTGAGCACTCTGAAATTGTCCATTGTGAGTGTCGTGTCCTCAACTCTGCAACTTCACAGAGTGTTTTCACAGTGGGACTAACTCTTTATTATGGCACTGTGGATATATTTAGCTTGCAGTAATGTGACACTCTTTCCTCTCCTTAAAAGTCGCATCATTTTTTTGGAACTAAATATAATATGGTGTAGATCTTCCCTATAATGCTAATATGACTCACTCCTAGTATCATTAGCCTATCACATTATTATTCTTATATCTTCAATATAATGTAGCTGGAAGTAGTTGGAATTTTTAGTGTATTACTTGACCACCTACATCTCCAGAAAGTGTGAATTCATGTCTTCTATGGCATTTCTGGTGTTTGGGATTCCAAGAGCAACAAGTAGCAACCACAGTACCAGTCAGTCTAATTTGTCTCCTTTTTGAGTTTAGTTATGACTATTAAGGTCTCATTCTGTAGACCATAATAGTATTGCATAACTGTATTTCTTAGTAAAAATGACTCAGCAACCAAAGGTATCATAAAGACTTCGTAAACAAATGTGTCTGCTGGACTAGTAAAATACATTAAGTTGTTAAAAGCGAAATAATGCATGTTGTTCCTGTATTTGTCAGTGATTTTGAAAAGGATCCCAGTATTTGAAACATTGCTAACAGGTGCAGCTCAACAAGTTGTAAATCAGTGGAATGCAAGAGGCTTAGAATAGAGAGAAATATTTTGGAGTATGTATCAATTGCAGGAGAAAGTATTATTGTGTGATGCATAATTAAAAATGCGTATTATGTCCAAAACTCCAAATGTGAAGAAAACAGTAAAATAAAAACATTTAAAATTCTCAGATCTTGACTGTTTTCATTTCATCTCTGGGACAGAGGTGAAAAAACTTCCAAGAGCCAAAAACAAATAGGAATTTGTTGTGTCATCCAAAATGAATATGTGATTCTTAACATCAGAAGCACCCAGAACTGATGGCATTGAAGAGTGTGTGGAAATAGATAGTATATGGTGTATGGAGAGGAGAAATATTGAATGTAAGACAGGTTTGAGTCTTATAAGTTTGAGAGTAAAAGACAAAAGCAGAAAACTGAAAGATTGTGTAGAATATAATGAGGCGAATCAACAGGAGAAGGAGATGTGAGAAGTCGTGATTTTTGCTCAGTTAGAAGATAGGTTAAAGGTACAGAAGCAATGGGCGGATTAGATGGTGCAGCTGCTGGCAGAACAGGAATTAGTTACAGGGAATTATATGAGCACTACTCATTGTGAATTAATTTAAGCAAATGAGCATTTCTCTTCATGTAAAGAGTTGGTGCCAATTTGAAAAGCAATGAGAAGAGAAATAGGTAAAGTCTAAGAAACTGCCAGAAACATCAGCAGAAATACCTCCATGGAACCTGAGGCTTGTGTGTTATACTCTGTCAAACAAATCAAATTCTGTATCTTGCTTTGTGGGAATCTGGTCAGAGTTCGGCACTCTGAAAAATATCCAAACGACAAGAGATCCAAAGCAGGCGGTCTTCTCTATATTTTGTCCTGCATAGTCAGAAGCTTCTGGGAATGCAGGAAAGGAGAAATCACCAACATGCTGTTTGTGATCTTGTGCTAGAGTTCAACACCTGTGTTCCTAAGAAGAGTAACAGAATGATGAATAGTGCAGTATCTTTCAGTACTATAGCTATGAATTATGCTAATATGATTTTATGAATGTTAGCTAGTAATTAAATTTCACCAAATTAATAAAATTTAAGAATGGAGAGCATTTTTGATAAAATTGAAGCATTTTGTGTGGCTCCAGTTGGAAACAACAGATGAGATATCAGAGCACTTCTGAGGTATTTTAGTTGTTCTCTTGTTAAGAAGTTGGTCCTTCTTTGTGACTTTAATATGAGGGGGACCATTGTTTTTCATTAAATGGTCCATCCATCTGCAGGCTAAGAGATAAGAGGATCTCAGAAATAACTCTACTATCCATCAAACTCTATGGGGTTTACTTTTTTCCCCTTGTTCCTTTAATGGGGAGAGGTATATTTCTGTTTTAGAATTTTTGGCATTAGTATGAGAGGATTTTCTCATTCTTAATAAGTAAATTAAATAAATAATTGGCAGGACTCAACCACTTGCAGCCTAATTTTCCTGTGCAATTTGAGACATGAATGTGTCCAGGGTAAAGTGTAATTTGTCCACTGGATCAGTGCATAACTACTAACGTTAATATGGTCATGGAGGGATTTGTTAAATGTGCAAAGTGAATTCCTTATAAGCTATATGTGGAATCATTTACTTTTGATTAATGTAGTTCAGTTTGAGAGGTTGGCAAACAGGCTGCTTTTTTACTAATTTTGTTTTGCATCTGTATTCCAAGGGCTTCTAAAAGGAAAATGGAAAAATAAACCTTGTTTAGAAATGGTAATGATGTGTGTAGGAAAATATAATCTTGTTTCTAACGTGAATTTTGACAGACAACATTTGACACAGTTACTCTGTAGGAGCATACTTTTAAAAAGTAATTGTATTTGAAGTATCTTTAGCTGCTGTTTGTGGTGATTTTTTGAAAAGAGAAGAATCCCGTTTACTGTCCTACCTTTAGGTTTTGGGTGCAGGTGTAGTAGTTTATTTCTTCTGATGGCTCATCTCATCTAACTATTTTCTCATGCAAATACGACCTTTCTCTCATTTCACTGAATTAAATTAAATTATGGTTTTGCCTGGCTTTGCA
Organism: Strix aluco; assembly: GCF_031877795.1. Taxonomy (NCBI): domain Eukaryota; kingdom Metazoa; phylum Chordata; class Aves; order Strigiformes; family Strigidae; genus Strix; species Strix aluco. Next base: position 24,096,482 of record NC_133940.1, on the reverse strand, counting down.
AATACTTCAGGAAAGGCAAAAAGACTATCTGAGGAGAAATGGTCCTGTAGACTCCTCCACTGCTTGTTGCTTTACTTTTTGAAAAAAACAGTATTTTTCTTTCTTACTAATTTCTCTTTTCTTCATTTGGCAGACGGTACAACTCTAATGTCCAAAACTAGATTGTAAAGGTACCTTTAGCCATTCTAGAGCTTGAGTCAATTTGCGGTGTCTTATGTTTCTGAATAAACTTCCTAGATTTTTTTGTTATAATTCAATGCATTTTCAAGAAAGACTAATAGACACTCTGGGAGTAACGTACCGTGGACTATTAATAAAAGAATGACAACTATGCTGCTTTTACCCTTTCAACACTCTCACACTTTTTCCTCATTTCATGCAGTCCACTTCCTTATCGAAGAACATCCTGGCAACATGTTTTGTCATGTAGCATGACCACTATTGATAGTATACTGAATAAATCGAAATAAAGATGAACATCCAGACAAAGCATGCAATTGAAGCAGACAGGAGCAGAAGTAACAAAAAGGGAGCAAGCAGAAGTTTACTGTGGTTTACATAGTAAATGATATTTTACATCATATTTTATTCTTCAATTACCATAGAAGACAAACAGAAAAAGTAATTAATAATAACATTTATGCTAATGAGTGCTATTATTAAAGGAAGAACTGTTGAATAAATCCTTGTAGTTGCAGTGCCCATAGGTGGTTTTTTTCTTTTCTTTCTTTTTTTTTTTTGATGCAGAGTTATATTTTTATCTGTGTGCTGATGCTTGATATGATGAAGCAGTAGACTAGATATGATTTCTGTTTTATTTGGTGCCATCATTTTAGATTATATTATTATGATTTTTTTTTAAGCTCCTTATTTGTAAAATAAAGATCAAAGCTGATGGCTTTACCAATCAGTTGGTTTTTTTTTTTTTTCCCAAGCCAGATAAATCACAGAAGTTCAAGTCACTGAAAACAACTTAATACAAGTCTATTCATGGTTGGATTGAAAACTAAGAATAGACTTTGTAATTTTTAAAAAGTAGGAACTGCAAAATAATAAGTATTGGATTCTTTAATAGCTTGTAGAGGATTTGAAAGTAGAGGGGTTCTTATGACCCATGTTTATTGTTGTTACTAAATATGTATGGTCTCAAACTCTGGTTTACAGTGAAACCCTCTCATATTGTACACTCACAGTCGTAGAGGTGGAGACAAATTTCTACTTGTATCTTTGAAGTTGTTCTGCACTAGTGTGGAGCTCTAAGACACTGTTTATCATATCTATCATATTTATCATATCTAGCTGAAAGTGTGACTATGTCATGCTTTACAGGACTGCTTATCAATTCCTCTAATGAGGTGCAGTGGAGAGAAAGGGAGATGTGTTTCTACTAGGCACTATTTTCCATGCTTGATTCACTTCAGTGAATAGCTGTTCATGTTGATATACACTTTAGAAAGATTTGAAAAGTACCTCTAATAATGTGTTGCTGTTTCATCATTTATCTTAATTAAATATTGATGTTTTACTAATCTGATTTAATATATGGGGGCACAAAGCTTTGGCTGATGTTTTCTAGTGTGGATGTTCCTTTGTTTTTTTGTTTTCCTTATTTTAGAAGTAACCAGTTCAGATTAGTGCATGCATAATTCACAAAATTCTGTAAGAGTTTGTATATCACTCTGCAACCATCCTGATTGCTTATGCATTCTGCCTGGGCAGTTTGGAATTTGGCACTGATCCTTCTAGTGAGTCTTTCTGCTTCTTGCAGTGACTGTGATTGTCCAGTTCTGTATTACCTGTACAGCACGTGCTTAAAGTACTTCTGCAAGCTCCTTTGCAGAGTAACAGGTAGTGATTTATTTTTTTTTAATTGTAGGTGTAGTGTTCATTTGCTTTCTAAACCTGTCACTATCTTCTGTCCAGAAATAAGCCTAAAAAGGACCTCAGCTTACATCTCTGATTGTGGCTTTTGCATAGGAAAACATAAATAAGAGAGAAGTATCTCTGTGGAAATGCGTGAGTTCAGAAGAGGTTAAACTTAATGATATAAGGTATTCTGAGAATGTTAACAGTAGTATTTCTGACTAGACTGTTTTATTCACCTGAGCATAGTTAGACAGCTCTGTTCTCTGAAGTCTGCAAGAGGTATTTTGCCCCTGTTGTTCTTCAGAAAGCTGTGGCTCATATAGCATCCAAGCTGGCACCCTGCATGACGTCTACAGCAGTTTACAGCCAGACACTAGAGTGCTTATAACTGAGAGCAGAAAGAGAATGTTAAGTGTTGTTCCTTTGCTTGTTGAGTTCAGATTCAGTTTATTTACGATGAGGCTATTAGTCAAAATAACAGGTAGCAATAAATGAATAAAGTAAACCTATTCCTAATTTCCGATATATATTCCTTCTATTCCAATATTCCTTCTATTCTAATATATAATGAGTGGAATCTATTCAAAACTAATTCTTTGCCAAGTTTCTTAAAGCTGTTGATGTTGTCCAGATATTGGTGAAAAGGAAGTGCAAGTTTGTCTTCATTTTCTAAAGCCAATTTATTTTACTGTGCATAATATTGCTAAAAGCTGTTCTCAAGCCCTTGCTCAAACACAACAATAGTTAAAAAAATCCAGCAATGCTCAGTGAGAGCTCCACCTCTTTTTGGTATGTCCATTGCTGCAGTCTCTTCCAGGGCAGCAGGAACAGCTATCCAGACTTGTGTTAATAAAATCAAGTCACCGCACTCTAATCTCAGTTTTCTCATCCACTCTGCATGTGAGAGGATGCACCGTATTGTATTTTGACTGTATGTACTGGCAAACCATGTGGCAGGTTTTGAGTAGTTCATCTTTATTACACAAGTAGTCCTCTATTTTTTGCATAGAGACCTTTTAAAATGGCTGCAGAAGAAAAAAAATGTGGCCCACTAATTTGAGGATCAGTATTTAGAAATTGTAAAATACTCATTTAAGAAATTAGTGTAGCAACAGTGGTGAGCTTAAAATGTCAGCATTTTAATGTACCAAAATCTACACCTCTCTTTTGCCAAGCTTTTGTATCACTCTTGCCATTAAAGCTATTGAAATGCTGTTTGTTAGAGAAGTGGTTTTCACTTTCCATTCTTCACATTGCGAGTACATGATATATCACTGATCTGACATAAGGCTGCAGTGGGCACATTGTGTATTTCTATAGTGTACTGCTCTGCTGTTGGAATAATAATTTTCAAGTTATGCTGCCCTGAAGAAAATTAATCTTTGGCAGGTTTGTTGAAGAAAAAAAACCTAGGCAGATGGTAAAGGAAAATAATATATGAAGTATTATTTTATAAATTGTGATTAATTTCAATTTCATTTTATAGTCCTTGTGGAGTAAAGCTTTTAAAGTCCCAAGCCTGATTTGAATAAGTATGGTGACACTTAAAATTCTAAACTGAAGTACAGCATCGACTGATTTACTGATTTACTCTGCCATATACATGCATGTAGAATTAATTTAGAAGATTGTAATTAGCACAAAGAATGTAAAATAGTATGAAAGAAGAGCTTTATTGTTTAGTGGAAATTAGACTATGGTTTTCAAACTTTCAGTCTGGATTTAGATCTTGAGGATGCAGCTGAAAGCCAGCATTAGCTAATAGTTTTGAAAAACTAGTTCCATTTCTCCTGCAAATGGCAATTGTAGCAAGTGTTAGCTAACTCCCAGGTTCTTTTTTCTGGTTCTTTGATCTTCCACAAATACCAAATTTCATTGCGGCAGGAGACTTGGGATACTATAAAAACTGGAGATTTACCAGTTTGGAACCTCTGCCTAGACTGGGAATATGATTTTTTAATAGGTGTACATTTGAATTTTAAATACGTATACAAAATCTCTGTTACATAGTTTTCCCTAGGAGGGGCAACTCTAACAGAAACACATGCTTTAAAAATTATACTTGTATTTGTTTGGCAAACTGGGAAGTAACAGGTATTGTATTTGTCCTTTAAAACTTAGGCACACTGTTGTTATGGATTCCGAGATATAACCATAACTAGTTAAGCCTTGACATCATTTTTACAATTTTTTTTCCTCTTATAAATGAGAAGTAAAGTGTAGAAGATTGGTACTGTATGATAATAAATACAGTAAATTACATGTGAAATCTGCCATTTGGCCATACAGTAACATGTACATGATGAAAATAATGCATGCTAAAGTGTCTGCTAGAAAAAAGAATCAAAAGAACTGAGCTCTAAATTAAATGAATAAATTTTTCTGTGAGACAGTCTGGCAGGAAGCTGCTTTACCATTTCTTTTAGGGCACTATTTTATTAATGGATATTGGTGGCTGTGGTGAATGCTGGATTTTTAAAAAAAAGTAATTATGATTTTTAATTCTTTTTATAGTTTGCCTGCTTCTCTTACAAATTGTTATGATAGCTATGCTAGCTTGTTCTTAGCCCTTCTTACTTAATTTTTTACCTTCCATAAAATTCCCACTACTTAGAAGAAAATTAAATTTCCTTGAATCACAAAACTCAGGAACCTTGATAAATGGTTTCTTTCATGTAAGCTTTCCTGTAAGTCTTATTTTTCCTTTTGTGTAGAACATTTATACATCTGCCATAAATAGCTCACTTGGATTATTACTTGCTAAGAAGGCTTTTATTTTGACCTTGAAGATTTAATTTAATTTCTGAAGTACTAGTAGAGATCTCTGCTCATCTGGCATCCTTTTGGAATGAAACCTGAAAGCAAGCACATGTTTGCAGAGAAATCTTATTTTTGTTGAAAAAAAGGTGTGTTTGCATCACCACAATTAGGTTTAAACTAAAAAGTTTAACCAATTTATGACCTTCATTTGGAAATCTTAAAAAAAAAACCTTTACAAACTTGTAAGACTCCTTTGCTGAGATAATTTTTATTGTTTTTAGCACTGGCATCTCCCATGGATTACAACTTGAGCTATTATGGAGTCCCAGGAGTGAACTTCATAGAGCAGTGGCACAGCAGTAAGAAAACATGTGTTCTTCCTTTTGAAGAGTGCGTTCATATACTTATAGTAGGCAAACAGATACCTGTCACTTTAGAATATATTGAAGTTTTAGGTAGTGTACAAAATCTTAAGGTATACCTTTCAACTGCTGCTGAGCCTCCTGTTTCAGATATACCTAATAAAGTACATACTCTATCAGCTAACTCTTTTTAATAGTAATATTATATTTGTAGTCTTTTTATTTTCAGTTAGGATAAAAATTCTGGTGCTCTTTTAGTGTTTAGGCATGTGCTGCTAAGTCTACTCTATTTTTTCTTACTTGTATTACATAGAAACATAGGAAAGGGATTAGAGAGATTAGAGAGAGAGAGAAAGAAAAAAAGAATGATTGAATGAATGAATGGATGAATGAATGTTATATTGAATACTGTATAGTGATCCAAGAGGCCAGTCTTGGGAAAAAAGTCAAACCTCAAAGAAACTATAATTATATTAGATCAATGTCTTTCAACTTTGTAGCTTACGCCTTCCCTGAATCACTTAAAGGAACTTTGCCAGTCTGCAGTAGTTGGTGGAGTGTGAGTGCTGTTCATTCCCAATGAAGGGTACCACCCACTGCCACGGCTAAGTAACGTGTTAACCAAATGCCACTTGCAATTTATCAGAGACAAAGGAGTAGTTTCTTTGCAAGAGTTGTATCAGTGTAATATTCTGAGGTAGTCAGTGTTACTGTAGATAATTTCTGGGAGTGAGAAACCAGGAATTCTTTCCCTGGCCACAGCCATCACCTGTATCCAGGAGCTTGACTTCTCTGATGTGGATCAAATGAAGGGCTTGAGCATACTGGGCTAACTAGTCTTTTGAATTCAGTGTGAGCCCTTACAGACCCATGTTATTTAACTGAGGTTTGTTTGGGATTTGTACTCGTGGTTTGTTGTTTTTCTGACTGAGAATCAGATTTGGAGCAAAGCTTGCTGTACCCCAATTTATCACATGAGACAGAGACCTTAAGCCTGAAGACAGTTATATCTTAAAAAAAACCCACCAACAAAACAAAGCCAAGTAAACAAATAAAAAAAAAATCCCCCTCAAATCCACAATGATATCAAGTGATGATAAAACCTAAAATGTTTAAATATTACTATATATTTGGCACTGTATTCACTTATATAGATTAGTTAATGGTTGCTGCGTACAATTTCTCATTGAATGTTCAATTGTGAATAGAAATGGAAGTGCATACATGCTTTGTAGATACATCAATGAATAAAAATCGAAGTTTGGAAATCTGAAATGGTTTTGAACAAGGTTTGGATGTCCTTAAATGATTTGTTTCTTGTGGTACAAAATAAATATTCAGTAGTTTACTGAAAAGGTTTATAATATTTTGTGACTATTCAGTGAAAAGCTGAGGAAATATAAAATCATGTGATGAAGTTAAATACTAAAAGTTGTATAAACAGAAACTGCTGATTTTCATAAATGTTTGGTAAATATGTCATTTATGTTTGTGGAAGTCAAAGTACTACCTATCTGCAGTTAGGCAGCTTTCAGAGAAGTGTTCATACATCTTCTCTGTGGTGTTACAGTTTTCCATAAAACTTCCTGTGAATTCAGTAGTTTTTTTCCAAAGCTGCGATGCAAAAACTGAAGGCTTTTTAAAAGCAAAAATATCTCCTTTCCTTACACCTGTGTTGCAATACCGTAGAAAAAAAATAATGTTAACCTCCATAATGATGAAAGGCTTAACAAAGGATGTATATCAGTTGTCATGTCTGCCACAGGAGGATAGGAAATTAAACTTTTTTCCTGGTGCACAATTCCTCCTATAGTGTTCGAATGTGTTTCTGTGCTGAGAGTCTATGCAGCTTGCATTTTTTTTCCCCTAAAGTAGAAACAGAAATATTTGAAATTGTTTTATAATTATGCAATACATCTAGTATGGCAATAGATGAGAATCATATGATTTATCAAAAAAAAAAGTACATTTATGCATCAAATAATAACTGATTAGTGTTTATGGGTGTTGAGTAGATGTCAGTACAGACTTGTCAATTACAAAAGAATTTGAAAATACTTTCATATTTATTTTGTATATCAATATCTACTGTGTCTCTGTAATGTTAGAAATTCTGCATCTTTCTTAAATGACATTTTGTGTAGAATCCTGGTAAAGTATATTAAATAGAAGTCATTAAATGAAATGGATAATACTGAAATAACTGTCATGAGGGTACTTGGTTTTATTAGGAAATGTTTTCAAAGTTAACTTTACCATGTTAATCACATAAATCTCTTAAATAATTATCAGTCTTATTCACTGGGACTAAGCATTTAGCAGGCTTTAACAGCAATTAAGTACTTAGCAAAGTTAGGAGAGCTTTTAAATAATATTTATTGAGAGAATCTCATAGAATATTCATATGACATCTGAAAACAGTTTTAAAGTGTCTGAAAGAATAGCATGAGGGTACATGTCTAGCTCATCTATCTGAATTACAGTGATACAGTCTGGGTTACTCAATACTTGCTATTTTGACAAGCTGAACTGCACAAGTTTAAGAAACATGTTATTTGCTAGCATTTGTGCTATGTAAAAGCTTACACGTATGCAAATGTTCATCTTTGTTAGCATTATTAAGAAAAAGTTAATGTCATTATATGCAGTAATCAAAATATAAACATAGAAGCCTGATTGTAAAACCTGTTTCTCATACTGAAAATGCATAAAGAGAGCTAATGTGATATGTGTGTGGCATATTGTGGTTTAATACATATACTGATAATATTATAGTAATAGATATATTGATAGTAATATAGTAGTAGTAAATTACCCCTGAGAATGCAGGATGAGGACTGTCTCTCAAGGAAACTAAAAATTTTTCAAGAGTGTTGGGAGTTTTCAGTTTCTCTAGATCATTGCTGCTAGGGCTGGATTATTGGTGTTAAAAATGATCAACCATAGAGTTGATTATTTTGTATAGATATTATCCATATGTAATCAAATAAACACAACTGAGGGAGCAGGTAATATTCAAGAAGTATCATGAAAGTACTCTCAAGATTTAATAGCATTAGTATCTCATGGTGTACTTCTGTGCAGGGATGCCTTTCCGTGCCTTTCTTTTGTGAGTATGCATGTGCATATGTTCTCTGTGTGAATAACTCTGTCTGAGATGTGACTTTCTTTGAATTTTGGGGAAGTTGAAAAAGAGTAAATGGCTGATAAATTTATGGTTTGAGTTGCTTCCTACTAAATCAAACACATTATGCTGCTTCCATTTTGACATCTCAAGTTAAATTCGTTATACAAATTGTCTTTTTTTTCAATATACTAGTTTTTGAGTTATTTTATATAGGAAATATTCAAGCCTCAAAACAAAATCTTGTGGTAAATGGGTAAGTGCTGGTAATGTCAAAGATCAGCGTGATCATCTATTGTACAGAGGTTAACTATTTTCCTGAGAGTTAGTATCAACATGTTAGAGGTTTCTTTGACTTGTCATAAAATCGGAATGAAAATGAAGATGCTTCAGTTTGAAGACGCCATCCTCTACTCTGATTCATTTTATTCTTCCCTTGAGATAGATAAGTTGCTAGAGAGCTAAATGCCAAATGTCTCACACTACAGTCCTGTACAACTGATGCCTCTCCCACTCTATGATACACAGCAGTTAATTGCTTACTTAGTCTCAGTGTATGTTGGTCCATTTTATCACCTAATTAGATCGTGTTTGAAACACCATTTGGTAGTAACAATCCAATCTGCTTTGCCATTTGGTTCTTCAGTAATTTACTTCCAAGGGTTTGTTTTTACTGGGGGGAAAAAAAAAAAAAAAAAAAAAAAGTTTTTTTGCCACAAGGTATCTTAACACATTAGGATTAAAAAACTACACTGAAGAAAGCACACAAGTTGTTGTTGGATCAACTCTGAACTCCACTTGGATTTCGACTTTACTGCATTTTTAGCTTGAGAGGACTGACACATACCTATTAAAAGCTGCAGGGGAAGATTGACAGGTAGTGGAGACAAACCCCAAATGCATTTTCATTGTATGTTATAATTGAGGATTATTATATGCTTTTACCCATCCAAACCTCTTTGTCCATTTTGGCTGTGTGTGCGTGTGCTGCGGGTCTCGCAAGGAACCGCTTTGTTCTCTTAACTGTGTGCAAAGACATGGCATTCCAAGCTTTCAGAACAGTAGATATTTTCAATATGTGATCATCCCTGAAATAATGTTTGATAACTGAAGATGCTCTTCGATGAAAGGAACTGCCTCCTTCAACCGTTTGTTTTCCAAAGCTGATTGCCTGTGGCATGATTGTTTTACCTGCGTCTGAACAAGAGAATATACACTTTACTCAGTGCTTTAAATCAAGGAAACATCCTTGAATGAAGAATAGGAGGTTGTCCTCACTCACAAAGCAGCATTTTTGACTACGCGATAATGTAAATTTAGCACCTATCAACTTATTTTCTTGTAGCTAGAAAATATATAATGAGACTTCATTTTGTCTTGAATGTAGCTAGATGAGGAACTGCTGTAGGCAGAGGACAAAGAAGCCTCCAACACCCTTGTGGAGCGGCAGGCAGCGAATAAGGTGAAAGCAATTCTTAGAATTCTTTTACTGTACAATAATATTTCTTTTTATTGTATGGTAATATGATGCACAATTAGGCCAGAAGAACACGACCTTGGTAATGAACTTTCTATTCATTGAAGTGATTTTGTTAGCCGCCATTACTTACGCTCTGTAAGAAGTAAAGGTTCTTTGAATAACTCTGTATTTCTCACCCCCCCACCCCCAACACACATTTGTCACCAACTGTTTGGGTCTGAAAAACCAGGCTGATGAACAATACGTGAAAGGAAAATGTAAAATAAAGCTGTAGCTGATGCATTTCAGGCATTGCAAACTAGAAATTAAGAACTCTAGTCTGAACTGGTGTGGCTTTTCTCATGTTTATCTAGACTAGCGTATTCTTTCTAGAGAAGACAAAAAAGCGGGAAAGGTAAAAGTAATTCTTCTCAGCTTGTGATAGTATGTGTCTTAGTTATGCCTTTGATTCTTACAGCATTTAATGTGTTTAACTTTCACAAATTAGTCCAGCTTTTTATGAACCCACAACATCCATAACATTCTGCATCAATGAATTCCCCAGTTTAACTACAGGGTGTCTGAACAAGCAATTTGTTTTGTTTTTTACTCATTACTTTGTAATTTCCCTTGATGCCCCCCATAAGTTCTTCTACTCTTCTTCCAGTACAAAGAAAACATAGTAAACAGGCAATTTTTGCCTTCTCTATGCTGCTGAGCATAAAGGTTTTATGTCACACACCCCAAAGTCAACTCTTCTGGCGGAAGAAGAGTTGTTTGTTAGCTGTCCTTGGTACAGAAAACATCCCATATCTTTGATTATGCTGTCTCTGGGATTTTTGAAGTATCTTACATATTTTTTGAAGAGTGGAACCAAGCTTACACACAGTATTGAAATATTTGTTAGTGCTTTAGATGGTGTTTCATGCTTAACTGCCAGAAAATTATATGACTGTGGTTGAGGAGTAAAGGTATCTTTAATATTTAGATTGATACTACCTGACAACTAGATGAATCTGAGGTGAATGTCTTGTTGCCATTTGACATGTTTTTCAAATATCTGACTTGAAATGAGAAATCGCTGGATTTGTTCTTGCTCTAAAGTATTTACGTCTCAGGTTTGACATCAGATTATCAATAGGACAATTAAGGATCATATCTATTACATACATTAAGTCAATGTCTTTAGTGTGACATATGCTAGTGAGAATTATAAAGAGCTCCATGATATAAAAATAGGACTTAATGTTGATTTAAGAGGATTTAATGAGAGAGTGAATTACTTATGTGCTTCTTTTATACAGTCATAGAATGACTTGTATAGGCATAACAGCAGATACATAATGACACTCTTTAAGAGAGTTTCTGTAACTTTTGGAGATGTTTGTTTCAGTGTAGCCTATTTCTGTAGTCAGAATACATCTTGCTTACTGTCCGGGCAGGAATAGGGACTAGTCATCTCTGGTTTATGTTCTTCTTGTGTGTCTGCTGTATTTGCTGTAACTGACCCTCCAGCTTTAAATCAGAGGAACAGAAAACTAACTGCAAAAACACCTAGAACAAAAAGCGTTTGAAAGTCAGCAAACTGCAGCAGCTATTTTCCATGGACTACTGTGCAACAATCCTGTTGCAAACAGATTAAAACAGCAGGGCAGCAATTGTACTGATAGTACCAATATCTGTCAGTATTATTTTTCCCCAGGCATGGAGAGGAAGTCTTTGTACAGTTTCACCTTTAGTATATACCCATCTCCAAGATGAACACATTTTCGGTATTTTAGACAAGGTGAATATTAAGAAAACTTAAAAAAATCCAAATATCTGATTGCTAATACTCTATTTTTTGTAATATATTTAGAAAGTTTCTATTGGCTGCTAAGCTGAAATTTTCCTGCATGGAATTGACACATCTCAAACTTTGCAAGGTTTATAGATACTGGTCCTAGTGTCACCATTAAATATAGTTGAAGTTGATCAATGGAAGGTAATGAAAAACAGTAATTGTTCCAAGGAAATGACCTCAAATTTATGAAGACCTTTTTTTAATCTGTGGTCAGATATCCATAACTTATTTACCTTGAACAGACCAGTATTAACCTCTCCCTTCATGGATGGATGGTCAAATGGATTTTCTATTTTTTCCAGCTCTTCATTCTTTTGGGACCAGAAAGGTGACAACTGGTGACAACCCATTACTTTAAACAACTTCTGTATTTCAGAGGAAAAGGTGGAGATTCAGATCTGTGGGCTATCCATACATGGGAATGTACCCATATCCATCTTTGTTCAGAGGTCAGCAAAGCTAAGCAAGAAATAAATTAAGACTACTTAAATCACTTCAAAGCAGTGAGAGTTGAGTTTGGCAATCTGTAATCTGGCCCTGCCGTTCTTACAGTTACTCAGCCGACAGTGACTAAGGTTGTGATGGAGTTTATATAGTTTTTGCAAGTCAACAGCTGATAAAGGAAAGTTTGTTTTTAGTTTGCTTGATGTGTTTTTCTTGTCCTGTTTTGAACACTTTTCTTCTCAATGATGCTTTCATGCAAATATATCTTTCATTATTTATGCTGGAGGGGAAAATCCCAGGTACCTAAGATCGAATTTTCACATACGCTATAAATAGACTTACTGTATTTAGATCTGAATTTACAAAGAGTGATCAATTGAAAGCACACTCATGTTGGTCATCGCAGAAGTCTTTCACAATAATCGGGCAGTGAAAAATCTTTCTGATTTATTTATTGTTAATCTTTCCTCTTCACTCTTCCTCCCCACAAACTGTTCAGACATGTAGGCACAATTTTCTTTCTTCAGTTTGAAGGTTGTTGATTTTGCCAGAAGGCATGTTAACATTTGTCCACCTTGAAGGGTTTTTACATCTCCACAAAGATAAGTACAAGTTGTGTTTGTCTTCTGAAGAACTATGCTTTTGGGATATTCTGTCACAGTCCTGATACAGATCTGAAAAATTGAATGAACATAAAATCCAAATAAATTATTTTCCCATAATCAACATAATATAGAATCAAATCACAGTATGCACTAATGTGATGGGATGGAAACTGACAGTACACAAAGCTTTGTACTTGTGTGATTTTGTGTGTGTGTGTGGTTATGCTCAATGCTGACTAATGAAAAAAGCAGAAAAATAAATGATAATTGCTTTTTGTCCTGGAGTTTATGAAACATGCAAGAATGTTGCTTTGTGTCAGCACTGGACTCTTTCCCAAATAAATCTACATATGGAGAATGGAAAAAAAAAAAAAAGCTTTCAGCAAACATAACCACTGAAACACATGCTTGTCTGAAAGAGCAAGAAATTTGGGAATAGGCAGCCAAAGATAGATTTTTGACATCTAGTTTGTATACTGCAAGATGCTTTTATCTGAATATTTCAACTCCTAGAAATACTTGAGCACTGCTTCCTGTAAAAAGCATACCTATCTTCTCCCTCCTTTCCTAGAACAAATAATTGTCTTGTTTAGCTCTCCAAAGGGTGGGAACAGCTATCCACTACTGTAGTCTCCAGTGCTCATCCTCACTTGTTGCTAACAATAAGGGTAAAACAGGAGCTGCTGTTGGTTGACCAGCCTGAACAGAGGAAAAGAGAAGTGATGTTTGGAAAGAAACATGAACAGGGGATTGCTGTATGTGAGACTGCAGAGCTGCTTTAAACTCTGCTTTATCTCCATTAAGGGACCTCTCCAAATAGCTGTGTATCTCTACCAAACTCACTACTTTGCAAACAAGTTAAAAGGTATTATTAAATTTTGCATTTGTTAAGCATGAGAGGCTAATCTAGGATTTTTTTGCTAGCTAATATATTTTATACAAATATATTAGAAACATACTTCCTATTGTTTCAGATTGTTTTGAAGATAATAAAAGAATTGTCTCAGGGTGTTGAAAGTCTGAAAGTTGTCCCACAGGGCAAGTACTCTGTGGGCTGAAAGCCAGAAAGTTGGCTCTTTCACATTTTGAAGTGTGTGTTGTGAGTGTCCCAGCATCTTGGCTGCTGGTAGAAGTGAGATGTTGCTGTTTGTAGGTAGAGAGGCAAAGAGTTTTGACTGAGAATTGTTAATTAAAAAGAAAACCAACCAACTGTGAATAGTAATTTGCTACTGATTTAAACGTGAATATATTTATTATAGTGCAGACTAGTATAAGCTCTAAAATATGACAATACTCATAATACACTGGTCTAAGGCCATAAACAATATATATTTATTAATTATTGATATTTTCTGTCACTGTACAAAGCAAACATTCTTCCTAAGTGAACATTTACATTCTTTGATGTCCGAACACGTAATATTGAATAACTGTAATTGCAAGAAGTGATTGACAGATTGGCTCTGTTATTTATGGATTGACATAAAGTCATCAGAATTCCTGCAAACAGCCTATTTATTTATAGAAATGTCAAGATCTTACTGAAAGATTTAGTCAAGCAAAATTAGTACTGCAAATTACATTAATTAGAGTATATCAAGCTATATTAACCAGCATAATTTATTTTTGTATTAGAAAACTTTAAATGGTTGCACCAACACTAATTAAAAGAACTGTACAGAAATCCTTTTTTATTACCAGTCTGCCTTTCTTGTTCTACAGGTGTCAAACCATGCAAATAACTAAAAGACAGAATTTAGAAAAACTACTAAAATTAAGTTTAAATACTGCCGAATACTGCTATATTTTATGGCTCATTAAATAGACTCTTACAGCAGACTTTATTGTTTCCTGCAGGTTTTTGAATATAATGTCAGATACTGAGCTCAAAATAGAATGGGAGTTTTCTGAGCTTTGCTTTGAAATATGCAAAAAAGTGCATTTAATTGAATTTACTTCTAGGTATACTAGCTCAAAGCTCTCACATCTGATTTAAAAACAATATAGTAAGATTTTGGATATTGGAAAGACTGTAAAATCACAAGTTATCCTTGTGATAGATGAGAACGGTTTTTAGCACTTTTGGTATGTAATGAGATTAAGAAATTAAAGTACTGTTCACAGTTTTTTCTGATTTCTGGAGTTTAAAATTAAACCACCTGTCTCTCCAAGTCTGAGTTGCAGATCTCTGTGACCCTCTTTCCCATGATAAGGCAAGGAAATACCTCTACAGCTCTGCTGTGTTCTTCTGTCAGGAGTTTCCTAACATCTGCGTTTGATGCTGGGGGATCTGCCTGAGATACAGTAGACCTTCAGTTTAACCTGTGTGAGTTTTTGTCATGTTATGTAAGGCTCCACTTGGATATATAGAGGTGGAAATTTTATTTTTCCCCTAATTAATGATGACTGGTTTTGTTTATGCCTTCTAATTGTGTTCATTAGCACATCACCTTTGTGTCGTTTTGGGAGTGGAAACTTTTATGCTTTAAAAAGTTGAAACATTTGCCAGGTGGTTGTCTATTATCCACTCAGACTCTCAGTTGTTTTAAAATAGTTCAGATGCATCTCACAACAGCCCACAGTTCTTTCTCTAATTATCATACAGTTTTAAAGGCCTTTGCTAAGGCTTTACACATTGCATGTTTCCCCCTTCTCTACCCACCGCAAACAATTGAAACTTGAAAATATTTGATACCTAAATCAGCATTAATGTTCAAGTTTAAATATTTGTCATCATCTTTATACTGCAGAAAGCATTCCTTGCCTTGCCCACTTTGCTCAGGCCAAACTCTGACAAGTTTATTGGAAGGTATAGAATATCAATATAGTATGCTGTAATTTTCTAGCGTTTTCTAGGGAGGAGGTATTTTTGTCCCTCTTGTTTTCTTCAAGAAGCTTTCAGCTGAGAACTTCTGTCCTCATTGCAACATAGAAATACATTCACAGTTTCAGGGAACAGTGGAGTGGAACTGAGGAGAGGGCAAGGAGGGCATGGAGATGGGGTTGTGCGTGTCTTTAGAATTATTATTTTCCTTAAATTGCTGGTAAATACTATATAGTGCTATTTTTACTGCCTGAGGATATCCAAAACATGAGCATGGGGATAGCAAGTCTTACATGGGATCTACATTTCTGTACCCTTCTTGGTTGGTATTTGGTGTCCAGCCAAGACAACTTAGGGCATCTATAATGGTGTTACAGACCATTGTTTAGACAACCATTTCCCACTTTATGTACTGGCGAATTTTCTAACAATGAAGAAGTTGGACCGAGAGGCCCTATGTTATAGTTAACATTGCTGCCAACTTCAGGTGCATTGCATTCTCACATGGAAATTTTCAAGTATAAACTCTTAACATTTGTTTTTTGAACAGAAGCACAAAAGGCTTCTTCTTATTAAAAAAAAAAAAAAAAATCTTGTCCTGAGTTTCCAAGTATGTATTTCTTAATTAGTGACCTTCACCTCTTAGCTTGCAAATTATCAGATCTCTCATAACCTAAAGGAATATGTGTTCTTACTTTTTCCAGGTGGGTTGTGGGGGGCTTTGGGAGGGTAGAGGTGTTTAGAGTTTATTAGTAAGTGGCTACTATTAAAAAGAGCTGTTTCATTGCCTGAGATTTAGTTTGATCTGGGGAGGAACTCTATGGAAGCCTGTGAGCATTTGCAAATGTTTCCACATGTCAAGGCAGTTTAAGTGGTGGAACAGTTTTGAGCTGTGAAATGAGTGACTAAGTGCAGAGACCTGGTTTGTTTTTAAGTGTTCGTCTTAGATAATGACTCACTGGCAATTTAAAAATCATTCTTCATTAGTTTCAACTGAATGCCAGCCAGACTGCATTGCTTAAGAAAAGAAAAAAAGAATCCAGTATCAACAAACTAACCACAGGAGGCTCTGGCTTCATAGTGATGCTCAAAAATGTGTTAAAATGTTAGGAGAGTGTGGGACGCCAGAGAAGAAAACCTACTCTTGTCTGATCTGACATATAAATAAGTGGATTGATCTGATGTAAACAAGTGGATTAATCTGAGTTACAATGGTTTGCAGTCATCAATATGCTTTTGTAATAAACTGGTACTTGTAGGAGGGGGAGAAAAAACCCTCTACCTGCCCTTCACTGATTCTTATCATAAAAGAAAACATTAAAGGAACAGCAGGACAAGATGTATGTTTCAAGTAAACCAGAAGAGGCTTTCTCTTCTGTTTGATTTTGCACTTGGGGAATTTTACTTCATCTCTCCCTTCAAAGGTAGCAGAGAATTCATTTACTGTAGCCTGAGGTTAAGATAGCAAAACAAAGGCTTGCAACTTAACATACTTCAGAAAAAACAAAATAATTCAATTAGGCTAACTCGGTTGTTCTTGGACACTTGTGAAGTTGGGAAGGACATGTAACTTCTGTTTTTAAAGGAGGTAGTCTGTAAACTGGAAAGAAAAGTCTGGGTAAAGGAAAGGAGGAAGATTGAAAGGGAGCACTTGGACTAAAAAAAGTCACTCAGCTTTCCTTTGTCCTCAGGTGAACAGGGTTTTCACCTGGAAGTGGAAGAGGACTTGTCAGTTCTAAGGATAATGAATTTAGTCTAGAAGAGAAAATGTTCATTAAAGTTGAGGTAGCTGAATATTTTATACAGGCGGCCATATGATCATGAGAACTTTGTCCTAATGATACCACAGCTGTTTCTTCTTTAAAGCAAGTTACCTAACCTTAAGTGAGTAATTTGTCTTCAAGACTTGACGCATTATCCTTTTAAGTGACTTTTTCTGCTGAATTTTGAAAGTGAACAGATGTCAGACAAGCCTTTATAATTTCTAGGATATTTTGTTGTAGTAGAGATACTTAAGGCCTTAATATAGTTAAACATGTTGATCTAAGTCCCATCATTTTCCTGAACTTAACGGCTCAAGCTTTTTGACCTACACAATGTCATACATGAGCTTGTAAATTATTTTGGGAGATTTTTAAAAATTTATGGAAATCTGGTAGATTTTTATGAAAAACAAAAACTGCTAGTGAATTTTGTAGTAAAGCAGGTTTGTACCGATCTGGATTAAATCTCATTGATTTACATTTAACTTGTAAAGCAATTTGCCTGTTATTAAGGAATGTGTCAAACCAATTGTCGTAGGTAATCATACATAGTCTAAGTCGAGCTGCATAAAGAATGTGATTTTAGTATCACAAGTCAAGATACTTTGTGGCTACATAACCTATGAAGGCCTAATGGGGAGTCTTTTCATAGGTTGGATGACTTTAAGCTGTAGTAGTCTGTTGATGCAGTTTGTACAACAGCTCATCCTTTCAGAATTAGTTTGCGTCAGAGAAAGCTTGTCTTCTGCTCTCTCCCATATTTCTGTGGCTTGCACTGTAGTTCACTTCCAAGGCTTCTCTAAGCAAAATAAGCGCAGCTATTTCTGCCTTTTGCTTCTAGTCAGCATCTCACTGTAAAATGTTTTAAAATACAAATAGCAAATTTCATTTCTTGGCAGCCCAGTCTAATCAACCTGATCAGTTTCCTGATCTGCCATTGTATTTTTTTTTTTCCTCTCTTACAGGGGAAAAAACAGTCAATAAATGCAAACCTGAACCCTAAAAAGGGAATATACATCACAAGTATAATGCATGTTATATAATGCAAGTATAATGCATGTTACTTATATTCTTCCTCATGGGTTTTGCAGTCACAGAGGAAGTGTATTGGCAGCCCTCTGCCCTGGGTACTACCCACTCCTCTCGGGGACTGCTTCCCTGAAAAGGGAAAAAAGCTTACGTCAGCCTGGGTTTAAGGGTGAATACTCAAACTAGGATTTATGTGTGTATGGTGTACTCCTTAGGATGCTTGTACAAGTGGACAATTCCTTCTGCCTTCTTTGCCAAGCCCTCCTGATCTCACTGGAGATCTCCACTGCTACCCTACTTGCAGGTGTCATCTTTATAGGACCGAGCTTACATATCCTTTGAAAGATGAAGTTTTAAGCTCTGCTCCCCTCAAATGCTCTGCTCTGCTACTTTGACTTCAGAGAAGAAGGAACATCCTTGGCTCATCTTCCTGTCTTCCCTATTTTTCAAGATAACAAATTGAGTAGGATTGAGATAAGTTGTCCCTTAGCTTTTACATAAAAATAAATGTCAATGGAAAAAATATTTTCCCCTTCTTTCCATAATATTTCATTTGGTCTTTCATACTCTGTCATCCTGGTGATATAACTCATCCTTTTCAAAGCAAAAACAGATATAAGTGCTCCTTGTTTTTGCTTTTTTGTATCCAGCAGTTCCCATGGTGCTGAAAATCAGTTTTTAATCTCCCCAGTTAAAAATAGATTTGAGTTCAATACACAAGAAGATGAATTTTTTTTTTCTTTTTCTGGGACAGGTGAGTACATCTCTCCCTAATTTTCTTTGTATTCAATTCCTTTCCAAATCCTCATAAGTAATCCTACTTTTATGAACATATTTAGCTTCCTTTTTTGAGATGAGAGTTGCAGATGGTGAGATTTTTATAAAAATATTTAATCTGGAAATAAACCAGAGAGGATTTAAAACTGCGATGGGAGAAAACAGATGAAGAAAGGAATCTTGAAGTGATCCAGGAAATTCAAAACACAGCTCAGACTCGTTATATTTAGTATGTTAGTGCCTGTTTGCATTGTATTTTTCTTCTGAACAGAGTTGCAAGCATAAATTTTATAACTTCTTGTAATGGCATCATATTCTGTGCTGGTAGGGACCATATGCATTTGTAAGAAGTTGTTTCTAACATGATAATCCACTAATGGTGAAATAAACGTGTCTTAATTCAAAGTTTAAAGATTTTTGATCCCCTCTACTTTTGAACATCTTTCTTCAAGTCCAAAGTTGTATTCTCATTTTTATTAGTGGGTTAATGCCTCTGTGAGATTTCCATCAGTTGAAGGGCTGTAAAAAATAGCACTTATCTCTTTGCTAGCAAATGTAAGAACCAGAGGCATGACTGGACAGCTGCAAGTGCTAAAATAGAGAGTAGGCATAGTGCTGGTTTTATGACAATAAAAAAAGAAATTGAGTTTTGTCCCACCTGCAGAAGAAATTTTGACATTTTAGAGAGAGACAAATATATGCTTGTCGGAATTGGCATAGCTTAACAAATATTATTTCAGGAAAGAAACTTTTAGGAGACCTCCTTTAAAACGGCTGCAAGACATGAATGTGTTATGTAAATAAATGAATAGCCTTAAGGATATCATTACTTCTGCAAAACCAGCTTTGTAGGTGTGTGGCAGCTGGGAAAAATGCTTCTTCTTACTTTAAGAAGTGATTCCTTTTCACATTTTATTTAAATACCCAACCAGAGGGAGGGATATGGACCACAGTTAGAGGATTACAATGTTATGTGTATGACTTATTATTTGATTCTCCAAGGAAGTATTCTGCTTAAGGAGGAAATTGAGAGAAAAATGGGCTTATGTTTGGTTTTGATTTTGTGTTAATTTCTAGGCTTCTTTTATAAGCTACTAAGAAGACAAAAAGAGTTATAAAGGGATCTTTTCACAGCTAGGACTGTCACTATAACTTACATTTTCCTCCTGTCCTCACAGCATTCCAGTCATTCCAAAGTGACCTTTGACTTGGAATCTAGATTCTTCTGTGAGAGTCTACAGCTATCCTAACTCTAAATTTAGCTATAGCACTGCAACCTAAAATATAATGTGAACAACTAGAAAACACTCAAGGCGAATTTTTTACTTTTCACTAAACAGTCCTGCCATCTAGAAGATTCTTATTTACATATCTTCCCATGCTACAGTTCCCTTAGAAGGCAGCAAGTCCTGAGCAAAGGTGGATAGCTGGCTCTGCCCTCCAGCACATTAGCTGCTGCTTCCACACTATACTGGCTGCCAGTTACAGTTTGAATCATTGGGCCGGGTAGTACAGGCATCTTTTTGTCCACCTTGTACTCTGCTCATCCAATCCATATCACCTCAGTTTATCAGTATGGTATGGTAGACTCTCAGAAGCCTTCCTAA
This sequence comes from Strix aluco, assembly GCF_031877795.1. Lineage (NCBI taxonomy): Eukaryota > Metazoa > Chordata > Aves > Strigiformes > Strigidae > Strix > Strix aluco. The sequence continues at coordinate 24,076,019 of NC_133940.1, read as the reverse complement.
ACCCAAAATAAATTATATCCACTGCTCTCTGTTATCCACAGAGCCATCTATTTCATCATAAAAGTCTTGATCAGGATGGTCAAGTATGGTTCATCTAGTGTTCCATTATGGCTCTTTCTTCCTGTGCTGTATGTGTTTAGACATGACTTCTGTGTAGACTTGCTCCATAATCACCACTGAGACTAAGGTGAGGCTGACCTTCCTGAAATCTTTCTTGCCTTTTTGAAGGTGAGCATAGTATTTGCCTTTTCCTATTCATGGGACCTCCTTCAGTCCTCACAATCTTTGAAATGATGGATGGTGTCTTCATGAGGACGTTCTTCAGCTCCTTGCACACCCTTGCATGCTGCCCATCTGATCTCATGCCTGGATTTGTATGTGTGCTTATCCAAACAGTCCCTAACTTGATCCTCCTTTATTGTGAGTAAGTTTTCTTGCCTACATAAAGTTTACTACTAGACACAGTTCTGTACAGTGACTGAGAGAAGACCTTGCTAGTGATGACTGAGGCAAAGGCAGCACCAAACAGCTCAGGTGTGGGTACTAGTAACAGTAAACCAGTTAAAATATTATTGAGGAGTTTAAGAAAATGGAAATTGAAATAGGTCGATAGGGTTAGTAGAAGATATGATCAAACAAGAATGCTTTCTTCAGATTTTAGCAAAAGTTTTGAAAAGCAAACACATGCCATAGTGCCTTGTACTGTCCTGCTGAACCATAGTAGCACTGAACCCACTCAGATCATGCATGTGCTTTAAGCAGACATGGGAACAAATACTTTGTTGAATCAGAGCACCTGATTCAGATCAGCAGCCTAATTCAGTAGCTGCTTCTTATTTCTCTGAAAATACAGCTGAACTTTTTATGCAAGTGTTATCTTGTCTTTCATAAGTTTTATCCTTTCTATGGTTTACTTGATAAATTTTTGAGTTGGACTACAGTCAGGTATGTGCTTTATATGACCCCCACCTGGCAACTAAGCCCCACACAGCCCCTCGCTCACTCTCCCCGGGTAGGATGGGGGAGACAATCGGAAGGGTAAAAGTGAGAAAACTCGTGAGTTGAGATGAAGCCATGCATGCAAGCAAAGCAAAACAAGGAATTCATCCACCACTTCCCATGGCAGGCAGGTGCTCAGCCATCCCCAGGACAGCAGGGCTCCATCGTGCGTAACGGTGACTTGGGAAGACAAATGCCATCACTCTGAACGTCCCCCT